>NC_051156.1:188652257-188952257 GCF_013339745.2 Dermacentor silvarum | reverse complement strand
ATATGCCTCGCTCCGTTGGGAATACTTTCTTCGGCATATTTTTGTCCTCAGGAAGCCAGCTCGGGCCTCGAATAGCAAGGCATCTATAGCCTGTACGCGTTACGGTACACGCAATCCCAGTACCGCCATATCTGGCGCCGCATTTACGCATTCCCGATTTCTCAGAGTTTCGCTGCGATGGATGTAAAATTTAAGCCCTGCATTACGTTAGGCATTTTATTAGCATTACTTACGTCAATTTACTATTAATAAGTGTGCATTCTTACTGTTCGGGGCATAACCGCTAGCTACTTTTTAAAATTTGCAATCTTCACCTTTTATACATGAAATTAAGTTACCTTGTTCCGAGTATACGTCATGGAAATTGCTTTTTTTTTTCAAAGAAACGATCTTTTATAAAAGCTTCGCTTTGTGTATATCTGACCAGAAAGAGAGATTTGAGGGCAACACCCTGACAACAAATCTGTGAGCTTCAAACATACTCATTCCGAAAACAGTGATTCTTGGGGCACTAAAAGACACACGCAAGGAATGAGACTGTCTTTTGCGTGTCTCTTTTTAGCGCCCCTAAATCACGTTTTTGACGAATCGCGCCAACTTGCCCAAGAAGTTTTTATTGCGATAGCAATTATATGGACACTCAAAAGCAGATTTCTGCCGTCGGCGTCGCCGTCGCCGTCGCCGTGAGGTTCCGTATGACGTCAATGGAGATGAAATCGTCGCCGCGCGCCGAACGCTGTATGTGCGAGTGAAAGGGTGCGAGGGGCGCGCGCTTTCACGGGGAGTGAACGCACGGCGGAGAACAAACGCGCGTTCTGCGCCGTGCTCGCTGCAAGGGCTGCAAGGGCTGCAGAAGTAGGCGTCTCTTTCCTCCTTTACAATCACCATAAATGTAGAGCAAACGCGCCTTCTTCCGACGCGCGAGATTCCGTGGGGAAGGGGGAGGGAAGGGAGGCGACGTTTAGCTGCGGCACCAAGTGCCTATTTATATCAGAGGCTCCGGCAACAGTCACCAACGCCACACGCATTTTGAGCGAACGCGGGCAAAACGCCGACGGCGTCGACAACAGTTCTGCGCGTTGCCGGTGCTGCTGCATGTCCAAGTTTATACAGCTGATAAAGCTAATATCATTACTCCGTATAGCTCTCTACAAATTTGCTATCGCAATTGATGCTGCGCCTTTAAGGTGAAACTGCGACAACTTTTTTTAAGATAGCCATTCACTCACACCCAATCCTCACGCGTGAGTAAGCATGTGAGTGAGTGCTGGCCAGTTTGAGTATAGTTGTGAATCGGAACGTGACGTGAGTGAGTATCGTCAGGTGCGAGTGGGCGTAAGTAAGAAAAGTTGTGCGTACCTCTTATCGTGATTACAGAAGTTTGTGTATTCACAGAAACTCGCCTATTCGAGCCTAGATAGCGATGCGGGTTTTCTTTTTCTCTTTTTAGGGGCCAAGCTCCTTAGGGTGTGGGTCTGTCCCTCCTCTGCAGTAGTAGTAGTAGTCGTCGTAGTAGGTAGCCACGTCTACTTTTATGAGAAAAAAAAAATTCCTAGAGTTGTGGCGTAGCGGAATCGAACCAGGGACCCCTCGCTTCTGAACGCGTGGCGCTAACCACTACGCCACGAAGCTTTTTTTTTTTTTTTTTTTTTTTTTTTTTCTTTATTGCATTGATACAACAGTCAACCACGTAGTGACAAAATCATAATTTTAGAACTGTTTCATGTGTAACAAGCCTTCCATACGGGGCACCCAATCGGGTACACACTTTTTCACTTTTTCCATTTCGAGAAATGAAATTACAGACTCGCGAAAGTACTCTATTGCAGGGCGAGCATCAACGTCTGCATAGCGAACAGCCATGCGTGACGTCCAGATACTATGCAGAGCCATTAACATTGTAATATCATATGGAAAACCATCCTCGTTATCAACCATTAGGTACCTTATTCCCTGTGCATCCAAAGGGAAATCCTTCTTTAAGGTCCTTTGCAGGACATCCCAGAAGAACACGCCATCCCAGCATTCCAGGAACACGTGTTCAATAGTTTCAGGTTTCCGGCACAAGAAACAGTGGTCACCCCACGGAACGAAGAATCCCTTATCAGAAAGCCAAGTCTTAACTGGCAAAACGCCTGCATGTAATTTAAAGAAGAAGGTTTTCACCCCAGGACGCACAGGCATGCTTTTTACACGTTTCAGCACCTTGCGCCACTTTCCGCCCGAGAAATGAGTCCGATACAATGGAATTGGGAGAACAATATCACATAAATCATTATACAATTTTTTACGAGACACTGCGCTTAAATATTCAATCGAGAAACGGGCCTCCAGGAAGCGGCACGACTCAACAACCTCTTTAAGGTAACCCTGTAGTCGACCTTCCATTTTATTGGAAGAGATGACAAAGTTGGGCAAAGCACTGACCAGTCGTACCTGGCAAACTGTGCGCAGGAAAGGATCCTGAACATCTCGAAGGTACAAAAAACGATTTACGAGCTGTCTCAGAAATAAATGCGATAAGCTTAAGCCCCCATCACGAACACGCCGAAAAAGGTTCGTCCGACTTGTTCGTTCCCATGTGGATCCCCATATAAACACGGCAAAAACTCGATGAAGTCTCTGCACATTCACTCGAGAACAGTAGAGCACTTGTAACACATACCACAATTTACTAATGAAAAACAAATTGCAAACCGTTGCACGAGCAAAGATTGATAAATCTCTGCCCTTCCATTTCGCGGCTTTTTCTCGGATTTCTTCTGTCTGTCTCCTCCAATAGGGATCACTGTCGGTGTAATTTTCTAAGGGTACGCCTAAATACTTCACCGGGGTTGTTACCCACTGCACATTTAGGAAAAACTGTGGCGTGAGATCCCAATCGCCATGCCAAAAACCAATACATTTTCCCCAATTGACTGCACTGCCGCTTACCTGACAAAAACGTTTTACAATGGTAATAACCTCCGCTATACTTTCGAGATTTGAACAAAAACACCTATATCGTCTGCATAGGCCAGAACGCGTACTTCAGATGCATGTAGCCTGAAGCCACTAATTGTACTGCGGTTTATAATACTTAGGCAAAAGCTTTCAATAAACATGCAAAAAAGGAGAGGGGAAATAGGACAACCTTGGCGAACTGAGCGACGCACTTGGATGAGATTTCCAACTTCTTTGTTAACAATGAGCCTGGTACTACAACCATTGTACGCCATACGAACAGCTTCAGTTATTACTGTGCCAACATTTGCATGTTCTAAGACAGTTATAAGTAAGTCATGTGGCACGCGGTCAAATGCCTTCTCAAAATCAATCTGGAGCATCGCAACTGCACCCTTCATGACGTCACAACACTCTAATACACACCTCGCTTTGTGAATGTTGGTAAAGATGCTTCTGCCCTTTATTCCGCATGTTTGATGCGGGCCCACTATTTCTTTTATTACGCTTTGCAACCTTCTAGCCACTATTTTCATAAAAATTTTGTAATCAACATTTGTCAGACTGATAGGACGATAGGCTGATACCTGCCGAAGTTTGATAGAATCGTTAGTTTTCGGAATAAAAATGGTATGGGAAGTGAGAAATGAAGGAGGCAGAGATTTAAACTCAAAGGCCTCATTGAATAAGCGCCCCAATATCGGAGATATTTCTCGCGTGAAGGTTTTATACAAAGCCGCACTTAGCCCGTCAGGGCCAGGGGACTTCCCGGGATTTAGGGCTTCGATTGCTTTCTCTACCTCTCCTACCGAGATTGAAAGCTGCAATCTATCCTTTGTTTCATCATCTAATTGTGGCATGAACGCCAAAAATTCGCTTTTGAAGTGGTCGATATCTACCGTACCTAAAGAAAACAGAGCACTGTAATACTCGTAAAAGGCTTTCTCAATCTCGTCTTTAGCACTTGTCAAGGCACCATTGTATGTTATTTCTGCAATTGTATTACGTTGCGCGTAACTTTTTTCCGTCCCTAGTGCGCGCTTTGTAGGCCTTTCGGCCATTACCGTTTTCTCTGCTCTCGCTCTTATAATTGCACCCCGAAATCTTTCCGTGTCTAACAACTCCAATTTTTCTTTCACCGCACGGATATCTCCCTTAAAGGTTCCAGGCGTTAGACACTCTTCTTTGACAAGAGTTTGCAAGTTTGAACGTAACAGTCTCTCGTGAATACGTTCTTCATGTTTAAGTATGCTGCTTCTTTCTACAGCTTTCATTTTAATTTTTTGCTTAAATATTTCCCATTTCGGCCCAGCTTCTGAATTACTGTCACGGTACAGTTCTTGTATGCCCTCATGTACTAAAGTTTTGAAAACATCATCATCAAGTAGTTTATTATTAATTTTCCATGAATCCCAGTTAAATTTTCCTTTTCTTTCTTTTTTGCTGCAAATGCTAAACATCACGAGGCAATGGTCAGTGAAGGAGAGGGGTGTTACGCAATAATCCTTACACAGAGGCACAATATCCAGCGACACATATGCACGATCTAAGCGTGCGTGACTAGAACCTTGAAAATGCGTGAATTGGACATTATGCCCACTGGTAATACATTCTCCCACATCTTCCAGAGCGAAATCGTTGATGATATCCATTAACTTTATCATGCTAGTCTCACGGTGCGGCGTAGTACTCGTTTTGTCTCGTGCTGAGCATACACAATTAAAATCGCCGAGAAGGATCAGTATACGATCAGTGTTACAATACTCACTAATGCGGCCGAAATAATTTAGACGCTGTGCAACGTCAGTTGGAGCATACAAACAAAACACGCGCCATTCATTGCCGGCAAAAACAAAGTCACAAACTACAAAGCGGCCCGATGGACAGCTTATAACAGGCTGTATAACAATACCTAAGCAACTACGCACCAATAATACACACCCTCCTGATGTCCCCACCGCATGACTGACGCACACACTATAATGCGCCGAGAACGGGCGTAACATGCCGTCGGTCTGGTCCTCGCCTTGAACTTTAGTTTCCTGCACTGCGATTATGTCCAATTCTTGTTCCATCGCAATACGATACAACTGATTTTGCCTTCTTTTAGTCGCTAATCCTCGTACATTAATTGTTCCTACGCGCAGGGACCTCTCCAACGACACAATTTTCCTGCCGGACGAGACCGCCGGCAAGACGCCCTCATTTCCCATCTCGACGCTTTGTGCAGTCGCCATAGAGGCGTCTAAGAGTTCACCTCCTTGCCGCCCCTTGTCAGGGACGACGCGCGCGTCCGAACGGCGCTGCGAGGTTTCTTCTTCACCCCATTCGCTTCCAGCGAAGCTTCGACCTGTCTCAGACGCTCCTCCTGCGACACCGCACTCACGTCGTCATGGCGACGCTTTGCCGGGGTTGTCTCCGCGTCCATATTTCCCAAAGCACTTTCGTCGACCGCTGGCTTTATGCTTGCTGCCTGCTGCGCTTGAGAGACGCTGGTCGCGTCCGAGGACTCTCCCGTGGGGCCCTCATCCTGGAGCACCGGACCAACGCCAACCGCGTTCGTTTTAGCAGTCTCTTGGTGCTCACCAACGCTGGACACCGTCGTGGCCGGCGTCTGCAGCCCCGAGACGCGGACTTCCTTGTCAGCTCCCTGATCGGTTCCGCTCTTGTCGGCTGTCGCAGGTGCCGCAGCTTGCTCTGCCTCTTCCTCGTCCATGACAAGCTCGCTTTGGTCTACAACCGTAGATCTGCCCACGGCTTTGGCGTAGCTGCGAGTACATGCCTCCTGTCCATGGCCAAACGCATGACATTCGGCGCACTTCGGTACCCTGCAATCACGCCGTATATGACCCGTGTGCTTGCAACGAAGGCAAAGAGGGGCTCGTCCTGGCGCCACAATGAGCACTGTACCGCTGCCCAGGCGCATCTGGTGCGGAATGTTGTCCAGTGCGACACCCTCTTTCAAAAACAATCGCACAAACTTTGTCAGTGAGTCAGCACATTCGAAGCCCTCCGCTTTCCACCTGTCATTGGTCACTTCCTTCACTTCGCCGTATTCACTGAATGCCCTCCGAATGTTATCGCTCGTGACATCCAAAGCCACCCAATGCAACTTCAGACGCACCTCTTGCCTGTTGGGATCGATGACGATGCAAAGACGATCCTTGACGACCAACCTTCCTGCTTCTATAAGCTTCTTTTTCGCTTCATCCGTCCGCAGGTTAACGAGCCAGACGTGGGACATCTGGTAGGCACCTATTACAGCAACGTCCTTGATGACGCCGGCGTCTTGTAAGGGCTTTCGAAAGTCTTCGATGCGATATGGACGACCTGAGATGTCGCAGTGCAGCATGACTGCACGCTTCATAGCTTCACCTGATGAAACGTTGGGCAAAATAATCCTGTAGTCCTTGGGCACGGAAAACGACGGGCTACCACGGCCGTTGACGACCGCTGTCGCAGCTCGCTCGGAGCCAACCATCCTGCGTCCGCACGCGTCAGTGACCGGGAGCAGAATGTCTACGCCACGAAGCGCACATGGACAGACGCACCACGACGGCAATAAATACCCAACATTAACGAAAGACTGCGCGTTTCTAACGCGTTTGTGCTAGCGCGTTACGGCCCGAAGCTGGTGTAAGACGCTGTGGCCTCTCCGCCTTACCCCCGTATTCATAAACGCTGATGGCGTCGGCAAACGCGGTGCACGTTCCGGCATGTGTAAACGGCTGCGTAAGGCGCTGTGGCCTCTTCCCCTTAGAGTACTGCACGTTTCTAACGCGTTTGTGCTAGCGTCCCCTTAAGCGAGAGATGGTGCATTATAATGAAGGGCGCTGTTATAAAATAGGAATGACGTCACATATGACGCGTGTCATTGGTGGAAGTCAATCGTTCGATTTAGTGCGGCGAGACTGGGCGAATTACACGGAAGATTCATGGTTTACCGATGATTCCCTCCGGAGCTTCGCCCACTCATCATCATTCACCCCGTGGATATGCGGTGTTTTTTTTTTTTTTTTTTTGCGACACAAGAAATGGAAGGACACAGGGAAAGGAGCAAAAAATAGCCCGGGGCAGCTCGCCAAACAATTCTTACACATTACTGTCTGAATGGTCCTGATGAGTATAACGGGCAATGAATGTAAGTGCGAGTGACTACTGCAGAGCATGATATATATATATATATATATATATATATATATGCGTGTGTGTGTGTGTGTGTGTGTGTGTGTGTGTGTGTGTGTGTGTGTGTGTGTGTGTGTGTGTGTGTGTGTGTGGTGTGTGTGTGTGTGTGTGTGTGTGTGTGTGTGTGTGTGTGTGTGTGTGTGTGTGTGTGTGTGTGTGTGTGTGTGTGTGTGTGTGTGTGTGTGTGTGTGTGTGTGTGTGTGTGTTAGAGAGAGAGAGAGAGCGACGACTGAGTGTCCACCGGTTTTGCCTAACTGGGCTACTGGCGTCGTAACTTGCGTATAAATGCGACGTCGTAAACACGGGCCTCAGCATACAGCGTTTCGAGAATGGGGCCTTTGTGTTGAAGCTCGCGCTTACTATGTTCGCCATTTGCGCAGATTTTAGGGCGGCCTAACATTGGGCAATGCAGAAAATGAACCGGCAGCAATAAACGCTGCTCGGAATAATACAGAACGAAGGTCTTTCAACACGCACATATATAATACACACCAAACATTATATCATTATATGGCTTAAGGCAATTCCTCATCGCCATAAAAAGTTATAATTTAGAGAAAGGGTTCAACCGGGCCGCCAGAACACAATCTGGGCCACGAGTCAGGGTTAATTTTCCTAAGCGTATCCTAATTTCATAAAATCTTAACAAAATCCTCTTCGGAAGACATCGAATTCACTCACTGAAACTTGGTGCATGTCGACGCCAAGGCACCGTTACACCGTTACAGCCTTACCACTACAATTAACACCGTACCCGAGCGACTGAAAGCCATCTCCGACCGAAACGCACGTGCACGGGTATCTACACGGCAAGTAGGAGTTATTGTCCGGGAAGGATATTCCGCATGTACGTATGCTGTTTGCGCTGACCTCCCTAAAATGAAGATATACAACGAGTGGAAGGGGGGGGGGGGGGGGGGGGATAAGAGCGCACGCCCGCTCCTCTGCCAGTGCAGAGGAGGATGTGACTCAAGAACTAAAGGACTGTACGATGCGCACGTGACTGACCTGATGCTTGTAGGGGGCAACGCGTGGAGCGTTGTCGCACGTAGCTTGGCCGTTTTTCAAGTTGCGGTCGCGTGCGTTGTACATTTCTCCGGTGTCGGTCGGTCGGCGCCCATCACGTGGTTGTGTTTTTATTCTTTCTTTCTTTCTTTCTTTCTTTCTTTCTTTCTTTCTTTCTTTCTTTCTTTCTTCTTTCTTTTTTTCTTTCTTTCTTTCTTTCTTTCGGCATTTATTACTCTACGCTTTTCGCACACAGCGACAAACATTTCAGCGTGGTCGAGAGGTCTCTTGTTATAGGTGTGCCCGTATTTTTTCCCCCTTTTTTTTTTTTGTTCACCCTCGTGCATTTTGACTCGCTTTCTTCCTCCTTTCAATTTTTGCCTCTCCAGATGTAGTTACGCGGGTGTAAAGTGCATGTTAAAATTGTTGTTGCATTCACGCGGCGTCGTGCATAGGGCGTCTCTTGTAGCTACCATGCGTGGTCGACTTCCTTGTTTTTTTCTAGGAGCAGCGTTCAGCAAACGTGTCTGCACACGCCACGATGCAGATAAGTGATTTAACCTTTATTTAATTTTGTTCTGCTTCATTTATACGTGAGAGCAGTACACTGCAACTTACTCCAAATTAGATTTTTACTTTGTAATAATTCTTCCTCGTCGTTCATCTTCATTTTCTGCGTTCCTTTAGATGTCTTTCTTTTTCTCTTTTATTCCCGGTAGACCTTAAGTGAGCTACGCGCTCACTGTCGTACAACGTTGCGAAGGATATTGTCTTTATTGAAGCCGTGTCGGAGTTTCGCACACCTTTTAAGGGAGGGGACGACGCAGCCATTTGTGCGAGTTCGACTAGCTCTCGCAGAAACGTACAATGAAATTGAAAATATCCTCAAAGCCACGTTTGTTTTTGATACCACGAAACGTAACTTAGAAGTTAAATGCAATAAAAATGTACATCGTGCTTCTTTTGTCCCTAAAAAAAGAGAGAGAGAGAGAGCTCTAATAATTTAGCGACTGTCGGGGCATGTTGCAGTGGAAGATTTTCCGTACTGCGATTTTTCCACGATGGGAAAACGTATTAGCTGGATCAGCACTGCACTGACTTCCTGTGGTGGCTTTTATGCCGTATACGATGCCCTTGCATTTTTTTGTATCCTTATAAGCAATAGTTCAAGTGTACAGTTATACATGCTTCGCGATATTACTTTATATTTGAGTGATCTAACTAAGAGTTTTTACTGACTATGCCTTTGTTGCCTTTAAAATACTTCAGATAGTCTCGATCTACTGATTCTAGAAGCGTTTCATCCAGTGTCTTTTTCTTTTCCTTGTTGGATGCGAAAAAAAGTAAAATGAGCTGTCCCTATTTCGCTGCAGAGTTCGAGTGCACTTACTTCTCAGATTCTTGGCAGACATTTTGCAGCGGGAAGGTTATGTGATTCGAGTGTACCTGTCGGACTCCGATTCTGCAGTTAGAACGGGCTCGCTTTTATAGTCATCGATTAAACAATTCATTCCGGAAGTATTGCTAATGCTCGCATTGGCGATTATCGCGCAAACTTTAATGGTGTGGCGCGATAACGGCGCACTCTGCGAATCGGCTTCTTTGATCTACGCAACGATACCAAAGTATTATTGTTATTATTATTATTATTATTATTATTATTATTATTATTATTATTATTATTATTATTATTGTTATTATTATTATTATTATTTGATTTGTAAACATATACACACAAGGACACAAAGGGATTAAGGAGGGAGCAAGCTGACAACTGCCACCGAGAGGGGCACAACGCCTGCCTACTCCTATAGGAGGAGGGAATATGAGAAATGAAAATATGAGAAAAGAAAAGAGGAAATAAAGAAATGACGGAGACACATAGAGAACAAAACAAAAATACAAATAATGTCTATAAATGGGAGGCCAAGTCAGTGTCCTTCAGAAAACTTAGCAGGGCTCGATGGATCACAAGTAAGTAAGCTTTCTAATGAGCGAATGAATGTCGCGCGCTTTATCAAAGTAAAGCGCATGACATTCATTCAAGCATTAGAAAGCTTACTTGTGATACAGCTAAGCGGTGGTCGTATGCAGTGTTATCGTACAGTCGCTCTCGCTACCTATTTGTGCTGGGCCCTTCGCGGTCAAAGGTGGCGGGCGCGAATCGGCATCCCTCTCGTCTTGCTGTCCGAGTCTCTTCGTGCCATTTCTGGACCCTGCGTGCCGAACGCGTGGGCGCCATAACCGAGCGAGCGAGAAATTTCAGCCAACGTATTGTACGCTTGTAGGCCTTACAACTCCCGATGAGCATTAGGCTGAGTTTAGCGGATTATACGTACTATAGCTGAGTGAGGTCTCGCAAGCGTGACCACTTTTGCTCGGATCGACAAACGTACAGCCGAGCTGTGAACACCGAGCGAGAGGCTAAATTTAGCTCCGATTGCGTCACGGGTGACGCTACATCCGCGCCACCTGTCCGTGCGGCAAGTACATGATCGACTAATGACTTCGTTCCTCTTCACAACGATGGCGAAGTAAGCCGCGTGGGTAAGTTACGGTTGCAAAGATGTAAGCAATAATAGTATAAAATGTTTTAGTTACATGCGGTTTTAGAAAGCAATCCGCCTCTGACCAATTTTAAATATGTTTCACGTCATAATTGTCATCCTTGTCTCGAGTCCCCCGTTTTGAATAATCTGAGATATAGTCGTCTGAGAAGTTCGCGCAATATGACGACGAGCTCTGAGGAAGGGAGAGGCGAGATAGCGAACGGGGCAGTTTACCTGGTAGGCCCGTTTACGACGTTAGTCCCGACTCGCGCGCATCTTGGACGGGATTATCGGATACGGATGTTGTGGGAGCTTATAGGTTGTTTCTTCTAATTCTTCTTCTTTCTGGGTTTTACGTGCCAAAAGCAGTTATGACTATGAGGCACGCCGTACTGGAGGGCTCCGGATTAATTTTGACCACCTGGAGTTCTTTAACGTGCACTACAACACAAGCACGCGGGCGTTTTTTTCATTTCGCCTCCATGGCGGAGGCGGCCGCCGCGGCCGGGATTCGATCCCGCCACCTCGTGCTCAGCAGCGCAACGCCTTAGCTAACTGAGCCACCACGGCGGGTTTTCTTCTAATTGGGGCAGTGGACTCTCTATTTGACAAGTTGCATGCACGCGTACTATCAGCATAAGGTCAGCCGCGAGCAATTCCGAAACTATACATCCAATGCGTTTTTTTTTTCGTTTATAGGTTCACGTTACAGGTCACAAGTCGCACTTCCTCGTAATTACGTCTAGCAGGCGTTCTGATCAGTTATTTCCTTCCTCGCTTTTCAATTTATGTTGATGGTACAAGCGAGACGCGGCGGTACGAAGTAACAAATGAGATACAGTGACATACAGGCGTACTATACATGGCACTGCGGGAAAGTAGACCGTCCACGTGGCGCACAAGAAAAAAATAAAGGGATGTTGCTGTTTCCATCCGCAACGCCACGCGGCTTTCGTGTGCCAAATAAAACCGTGCGGCTTCCTGGCCACTCATGAGCGTCTCGGTATACATTGCCTTTTCAGCGGCGCCTCGAGTTATTTTTTGCAACGAACTTCGTCGGGCGTGCCATCTGGCCTCTGGCGAAATTCCTGTTTCATATATATATATATATATATATATATATATATATATATATATATATATATTGTTGTTTTTTTCATCTCCTATCCGGCTCACCCCATCGTCATCTCGTTTTGTAAGCACCAGCGGTGCTACTTTCTTGTCGGCGTGCAAAAAGCTAAGCGCATGCAAAGCTCACTTAGTCCGTTATGAAAAACTAGGAAACCCGAAACTTGTTCATTACCGGAAAATGCAAACATTGGTGTCCGCCTTCTCCCGTTCTTTTCCTTTATTATTATTTTTTTTTGTCTTTCGCTGTTTTTATCGTCTTGCGGCAACGACCAGCCTTAACAGCGGTTCCGTGTCCTACTCGTATAGACGGCTGCGCAGGAACGCAGCTTTGTGGGAGGGGGGAACGCAAGATGTCGCAAGTACGCGATGCCGCAATGCGCTCGCAAATTTCGGGGAATTCCGGCAACACCGAATCTGGCCCTGTTCGCGAAAAGCTGGCCGACCTCTTTCCGTGGTTGAGTATCCCTGGCCGTTGCGCGACTGCATGGCCATTCACGGTATTAATACCGTGACGTAGTCATGAGAAGCAACGCTGATGGCGCCATCTGATAAGGCCGAGTTCAACAAGAGCTCACAAAACGTTTCTTGCAGTCACAGTTTATGTGCTATTTAGCTGCTGCCGCGAAGTCATCAGCAACAGCACATTAATTAATTTACAGCACTCAGCAACAGAAACCCGATACTCGGAGTTCGTGGCTGCCGCCGCCTTTATTGCGATATCAATTATATGGACACTCCAAGCGCACTTCTGCCGTCGGCGTCGCCGTGATGTTCTGTATAAAGTCCAAATACGATAACGTCGTCGCCGCGCGCCATACGCTGTATGTGCGAGTGAAAGCTTGCGAGGGTCAGCCGACGATCGCGGCTTAATCTCGCGCGCGCGAGGGAGGAAGGCGGGGCGCGCGAGGCACCTGGGGGGGGGGGGGGGGGCGAAGGAGGAGGGGCGGGGCGTTTTACCCCGGCGGCTGCTGCTACGGCGTGGCCACGCAGGCGCCGTATCTTGAAAGCGATCTGCGACCTGGACAAAGTGCGTGCACGCGCGGGCCTCATCTTCAAAGCAATCTGCGATTTCGGCAAAATACGCCACGCCGAGTGCCTGTAGCTTCGCATGCGCTGTGCTTTCGACGTTTAATTCGCTCACTTCTGCTACCGCGCTTTCTCACTGCAGCGTTTTGACAACGAGTTTCCGCTGTCATCGAGTGAGATGTGTTCCTGCTTGCTTGTGCGCGCCTCACGCCATGCTTACTCATTTAGTGTGTATGCCTATGTTTACAAGCTTATACGGCCGATAAAACTACTATCCTTATTTCGTATAGCTGTCCACTAATTTCCTATCGCAATTGTTGCTTCGCCTTTCGGGCGAAACTGCGACTTTTTATTACAAAAGCGCTATCACAGTGACTCGTGGCGGGAACTTACAGTGAGGCCAACAGTGCACCTTGGAATTTCCTAAACCAGCTTTTGCTGTAACATCAAGGCGCCCAGATGAACTGAATGTTCTATCACAAGAAGAGTTTTCTTGATGCTACGATATCGCCATGGCACTTTTGTCTTTTCATGTGACCAACAAATGTCGTCAAAAATTCAACTACGACAGCTGCAAACATTTCCATTGTCTTGACGTCAAACGATCAATCAGGGATCCCTTCGAAGTAGCACCGATTTATGGGACGAAGGAAATGCCAATGACACGTTAGAGCAATTCAGCATCCGTGTAAATATATCGAGGCTTCAGGTACGCTTTAACGGTCCTATCGAATGCAGCTTGAAACGTTCTCGTCATTTCACATGCTGCAAGAGAAACCTCGAAATAGATTTATAATTCAGCTTTAAGTTTTATCGTATTGCTTGTTGTATTATCGTATTGCTTTTGTGATAATACTTCCGTTTCGCCAAGGGCCCTTTCTGTGCGTTGCTTCTAATTGCATTCGCTTTCCGGTGAATTTAAGGACTTTTGCCACGTTGCGACAAGCAATCGTTTTCATTATTTCTTGTTCATAACAACGCACAAACAGTATTTAAAAATCAATCATATTCTCAATCGTCGCAAAATCAAGTCTATCACCTGCTATGACTCGCTATGCATAGCTGCCCACTATGCAGAGCTGCCCAAAACAATGGCCTGTATAATGAAGCCGCCTATCGCATTACCCGCCGATCGTAGTGATAAGAAAAATATTTGAATAGGATCGTTGCGTTATCCCGTCGCATAACTTGAATATGAAAGGCAACAGTTAACTGAATAACTGCATTTAAAAAAAGTCATTCTCGCTACATTTTGGTGAGAGTAATGCGATAGCATTATGGCGTCCTATCATTCAATCATTATCCACTGACGCCCGTTTTATTAGAACCGCCTCCATTCCGAGCATTTGGACAATTAATACTGCGCAATCCGGAGCGCCCGCCGCAGACGCGTGGCTCCACCGTCGTTCCGCCCATCACGTGACACTCTACGTCATCACGTGCCACTGATCCTTTTTTTTCCCCCTTCGGTCACTTCCAGCCCGCCAATTGCTCCACCGAGAACGTGCACCTCTTAAAATCTGTCAACATCAAGCTTTGATCTACATAATGCTATCGCATTTAAATCTATGTAGGGGCACATCTGATGCACTGGCATTATCAGTATCGGCTCGCCGACCCTTTTGATTATACATTGCCACTGGGATCGGGCTGCCTTACTTTGCGTCGCAAAACAAAATGAAAAAAAATCGCGGGATCCCATTCTTATGTGAGAATCGGTGCTCAGCAAAGCTTTCCTTGATGTGTGCGTAAATGCTAATTCAAATGTCATGTAAATGTGAAGCTAACGACGAAAATGTGTCTACAGTATAATTAAAATCTTATTTTACGCAAATATAACGCTAGTGGCGCAAATCAAATCAAATGGCTATCCAAACGTATTGCGATCAGGCAAACATTGTCTGCTGTCGTGTCCAAGGCACGATTTCCAAAAATATATAGTTAACGAGAAGCAGGACGTCCAAGGCAAAATTTTTTTTACGCCGGAGGTTACCAGCGCTCGCCTACGTGCGCGCGTCGTGTCTCTCGCGCAAGAACTCGCGACCTATAATTCTTGTTTCCAAAAGCGGATTAACGCTCACCCAAAACGTCGTACAATCTGCGCTGTTTGCTGCGCCACCCGTACTCGGAAGTTACGAAACAGAAGCAATCAAAGACGTCACTTCTGCTTGCATATTCGCCCAGAGACACACACACACACATACAAAAAAACACCTAAACTCTTGCTCGCTAGTAACGTACGGCCCACAGTCGACCATGCTGGCTTTTGAAAAGGGATCAACGGGACGAAATAACACAAAGGGTTCAGCTTTTCAAGGTGATCCCCCTATGTAGCCCGGGTAAGTCGACGACGCCTGAAATCCGCTTCCTCCGAGCCGATCTTTTCTTCAAAGCTCCGCGGCAGAAGCAATATAAGCCCGACACACATTTTAGAGTGCGCCGACGTCCATGCCACGAGCTAAGCAGCCAAAGCGAGCGGGAAATGGGCCAAGGGTTGCAAATCTCGGCTAGGCTGAAAAATAATCCCCTCCGCGTAGAACACGCAAAGTAGACGAGCAAGAGAATGAAGATCCACGTTTGCAGAGCTGGCAGCTTTAACATACATATCTGAGAAGACGGTTAGCCGACACCTTATACAGGAACCAACATCTTCTTCAACATACAAAAAAAAAAAAACATATCAAAGTAAGTACAGCTTTCCTGCTGATTCCGAAACAATATAACACCGCTCTTGTGACATTTCTTCCTTTTTTTTAAATGACTAATGTCAAGATTTCGGAGAAGACGAGCTTTTCTTTTTTTTCTTTTGATTTCATTGTAGTTAAGAAGCTGCGCATGACTTGACAGAATAAATAGCGAGGCTTTATTTTTCCTTTTCATTTCCTTTTCATTCCGCTTCTACTCTTTGAAATGCACGAAACATCGCTCTTGAAGCGCATGGGAGACATTTGTATCTCCTCGGACGCAATAAGAACCTTCTTTGTACGTGGAGGTCTCGCCAGGGGCTTTGCGCGCAATGACTCTAGAGCGGGCCCTACTGAGACCTTCCGGCGATTCGAGCTTATATTGGCCAGCCGGCGGAGCCGACCGGTTCTCCCACTGACAAGTGTTCTCCGGGAAAAACAGCGATATGGGCGAGTCTCGTATGCAATATAAGGCGGCAGGCAGCTCGGTTACCGAACAGGCCCTGCTGTTCCAGCTTTTTCTTTGGTGCTGGGCGGGGGTAATCCTTTGTTTCTCCCGTTGTTTCTACGTTTAGACTCGATTCGGGCTAACCTTATATAAGGCCTTTAGAGGATTAGGTTGTCGGTGAATATCGGCGTTTTTCTCGTCGCGTCGGTCTTTCCTATAGAATTACCCCGAAAATAGCAAACAGGGGGCACCGGTTTTTCTGTGCATACTATACACGCGGTGTTTCGCTTGTCCTAGCACCGTTTCTAAAGTTTACCCCAAAACTAATAGATATCTCGAGCTCAGCGGGTGGTCCGGGGAAATACCTTTGCTGTTCGGAAATATTGTCCACGACGTTCGAAAAACCAACCGTGGCGAAAAATAAAAAGAGAACAAAACGACGGCAGACGAATTCGACACTGTAGGGAACATACAAATCCTTTTGTTTGTCGGAACAAGAAAAGCCTCAGGATGTACTATTTGAGGGTTTGTGGAAATCTCTTTAGCGAATAGAAATGCTCTTTTCTCTCCGTAACAGCCCTTGCGGCAACGAAGGAAAAATAAATTGTGAGTGTCAAGAACTTGCAAGGTATTGGTAAAAAAAAAAAAAAATAGTGTTCGAGATCACAAAAGTCCTTCAGGAAGAATAGGTGGGCTATCTGGTTAGGTGGGTTTGGTTCGCGCTGCGCAAACGTATGTATAAACACGTATAAACAAGAGGACGCAGTGACTCACAAGGTCATAAGTGTATCGGTGTAACGGCAGTGGAAGTTTTGTTACTGGCAATGCCATGTACCTTTGAAGCGTTTCCCATCGTGCTTGCCGTCGAATAGAATCGCAAGCTATCTTTCGCCCACTTCGTCTTTCTTATGTAGTTCGTGCGTATATTTACATTATGTGTCCGTTAAAACAAAGAAATACAGCTGCCTCCTGAAAGAAGAATAGGAAGCAAGAGAGAGCAGTAATATGAGAAGGGAGGCCGAAGCGGATGGGCCGGAGGCAGGGGGTGCTTTAGTCTCGCATATTGATTGATTGATCGATCGATTGATTGATTGATTTATCGAGCGAGCCACCTTTAGGTCCCAAAGCAACACACGGACTCAGCATTCTAAGCTGATAGTTCCAGCTGAATTCTGACATGCAAGGTCCTTTATCTTCCACTGAAAGCTTGGTCCACGAGCGATTTGATACTCAGCATGCATCATTACTACTCTACGCTTTAGTAGACTCTTAATTACAAGAAAGCTTTATTTCCCCCGTCACGATCGCGTTCGTAGTGTAGATCATTGTAGAAGAACCAGGCCAGAAATTAGCTCCGCTAACATGAGGTGGCATAATTAGATTATGACGTCTCGACGGCTGCGCGCGCATTCATCACGGTGACCTTGCGCACTCTCATTTATCGAGGTGACGTTTCCGTACTGCCTCGTATCTTTTACAAAATTGTCATTTCGTGCAGACTGTGAAGCGCTCGCGTACGCTCAACCAACAGAGCTTTCATTCATTTTGGCGTATGCTAAAGTGATTGCCAACTTTTTTTTTTTTCCTTTTGCCAGTTAGCGCTTTGAGACGCTGTGTTGGACGGCACAACATTCGGGATCGGCCCACATTTTATGACTGCACTGCCTTCTGGACCGGCCCACATTTTCCGTTAGTACTGGACAGCTCCAAAGTGGGCGAAATCCGCCTAAAATGCTATCGCATTAAATATATTTGGCTGGGCCATTGCTTTTACAAACACCTGCTCTTTTCGGGCCGACATGAAGCCTTATGCAAACGTTTGTGCTTGCGACGAGACTATAGTACATTAACCCATCTACCACCCCAAATTTGATAACGAAATGTAGCCTTTGCGAGCAGCTTTAAGCCCGACCGGGCAACGGAGAGTTCACAAATTAAAATATATTGGGGACCATGGATTCGACCATCGTCCGCACAGAAAATTATGGGGTTTTACGTGCCAAAACCACGACGAGATTATGAGGCACTCGGTAGTGGGGGTCTTCGGATTAATATTTGACCACCTGGTGTTCTTTAACGTGCACCCAGTGCGCGGTGCACGGGTGTTTTTTACAGCGGAGCTGTTTAGACTTGGCGTTGCGCCGTTCGGCGTGTAACAAAACTCGGTGGGCCGATCCTGGCGGCAGTGACAGAAAGGGTCCAATGGCACATACCTCTCTGAACTTGCGAAGCTGAGTCTGGCCAGAGTCCGTCCATGTTTTTTGGTCTGGCTAAGTCTAGCTAAGCATGGTTGGGACTACTACTTAAAGGGGCCCTGAACCACTTTTTATTGAAGGGGACAAAGACATTTGAAGTGAAAATAGGCTATTTCAGAATCACTTTGCCACAAAAAGTAATTCAATGCGTTGAGCAGAAGCAGAGTTATCGGCAAGCAAACACGGCCTCCGTTGTGCTCCCCTACCTCCTTCAATGCCTTGCACTGCGAAGGCTACGGCGGAGTGGGGCGGGGCCACAACGCTCCGCCTCCGGGACGTCACCGTGGCGCGCAGTTCAAATTTCATTTTGGACTTCCGATTTTGGTGCCTACGAAGCACTAAACGTAAGCCAAACGCGGTTGTCCTCAGCGAGCCGCAGTGCGCTTAGCCAGTGGACTCGTGGCGGCAGCTCGCGGCGGCCGTGGTGTAGCCGACCGCAGCGACCAATAGCAGCCTCGTATTGGAGTGTGCTTTATTACGAAATAAAGCACACAGAAAAGCAGCGAGGATCGTGGGGTTTTTGTAACGAGAGCGTTTGAGAGAAAGGTGACTTCGCGGCTCCGCTTGCGAGCTCCACGGACCGCGTACGACAGCAGAACTTGTCTGGGATGTTCACAACAGCGTATGCTACCCGCGGACTATGCTATTTCACCAAGTCCGATGGGTGGTTCAGGGCCCCTTTGAGCTTAGTCCGTCATCGATAGTCAAACAATAGCTAATCAATAATCGATCAATAATCGATATATCCTGGAAAATGCTGGAGACGACTTGGTAGTGCTTAGCCTAGCCCAATACGTGGCCAATAAGATTGCGATAGCCAGTCCATATCCAATCAATAGCTAATCGATAATGAATCCATAATGAATAAATTGCGGAAAATGCTGGGGATGACTTGGTAGTGCTCAGCCTAGCCCAAATACGTGGCCAATACCTTGCGACAGCAATCGATAGCCAATAAATAGCTAATCAATAATCGACAAATAATCAATAAATTCCGGGAAATGCTGGGGATTACTTGGTAGTGCTTGGCCTAGCCCAAATACGCGGCCAACACCTTGCGATAGCCAATCGATAGCCAATCAAGAGCTAATCGAATCATCGATCAATATTCAATAAATTCCGGTAAATGCTGGGGATAACTTGGTAGTGCTGAGCCTAACCCAAAAGCCCGGACTAGCTAGGTGTCCGTCAGCTGCGCTGTCTTTTTAGTATTGCGCCTCCAGTGCAAGCTACACTACTTTTTGCATTTCGTCTCCATCGAATTGCAGCCGCCGCGGCCGGGATTTGATCCCTCGACCTCGTGCTTAGCAGCGCAACATCAAGGCCACTAAGCAACCACGGCGGAGGTCGTCCGCACAGAAAGCCACCGGAGCTCTGAGCTCCACTTCATTTTTTAAAACCCGACTTGGCTTTGCAAAACAGGGAACGCTGTTTTGTGTGCGCGCGCATCATCTGCTATCCCTTTCCTTCCTCCTCTTCCTCTCGCCTTCTCCTTTGCCAGTGTATTAGGCTGCAGAACAGGTGCAACATGTTTGTTGTCTTTGTTGTTGTTGTTGTTATTTTTCTTTCCTTCACTTATTTCTCTTCTTCTTCTTTCTCTCCGCGGTTGTGAACGTGTTACTGAACTCTATACGAAGAGCCAAGCTTTAAAGCCGTATTTCAGTAGCTTCTCGTTCGCAAGCGAATTTCCTACCTTCGTCGCTTCTCTTTATAAATGCCATGGGGACGCGACTGCTTCGACCAAGCGCGCTCGCGACATGGGCACGACACTTGCTCAACCCTTCCCCACACCGCCGGCCCCTTTTTTCCTTCCCTCCCTCGAACGCTGTTGATGCTAATGTCGATGTTTTCGGCTCGAGTGACCGCCGAGGACGCATGTTTCGAGGCAAGGTCACGTCTCCGATGAGTTGTCCGTTGGCTGACCGTTGGCGGTGCGGTCTCTCTTGTTGCTTCTTTCCTTTGTGTGTATATTTATTTATTTTGACGTAAGGTGTTCGTTTTGTGGTACGGTTCATTATAGGTGGCAGTGGTGAGCCTACTGGCTGTTTTTATTGATCTGAATGTGTCATGTTGGTGCGTTCGTACGTCGTGGTATTTTGAGCCTTTTCTCGTTTCCGCCTTCGTGTCCCGTAGATCTTGAAGCTTCTTTTTTTTCGTAGTCTCTACACAACATTACAAGAATCCTGCTTCGGCTAAAGTGAAAAGGTCCGCGGTAGTGTACGAAGACAATAAGTAAGTAAGTAAAATAACTGCGCCGGCACTGCTCGCGTCTTTTTGTGCGTACACGCTGTTCGCCGTGTCGCCTGCGTTGGGATGCATCGGTATCCATTTGTGTTTTACTTTGGTATGATTGATTATTTTTGTTTTCCACCAATTATTGTACTCCTCGCTGATGTTCATATCTGGCTGAGAGGACGCGAAAGATGATGGCGTGTGGTCACGATGCGCGAGATGGGAAAACAAAAATTGGGACGACGGGTTAGGCGGTGGTGGCGGCGAGGGAGTTACCTTAATTTCCTAATCAGTCTTTCGTGTTCCGGGTGTCCCGCGCACGTTCATAGCAGAGTTCTCTCCATTGTCCTTGTTTCTTGTCGTGTTGGGAAAGGAGAAGCTGGTGTCACGGCTTCATTTTCTGTTTGTGCTTCCTGAAAGCCTCTTTGGGTACTATTGCTACATTTTAGAAGATTTAGTCAAGTGTTTGAAGAAAACTCGTCTGGCGAGGAAACATACTGGGTAATAAACGTACACACTCGCCAAGGATAAAAGGAGAATAATAACACGACGTTTCGGGCCCCGTACTGGCCCTTCGATCACAATGAAGATGCAAGCATGGGCGCGCCCATCCTTGCATATTCATACCCGTACGGTGCCTGAAACGTCGTGCTGTTATTTTCCTTTTATTCTTGGCGAGTGTGTGCGTTTATTGCACCATTTTAGAGGATTGCTTCCCGAAATCTAAAGGATAGCTGACTGTAGTCATATATTAGTGCGTTTTAATTCCTACAGAGACGCGCGGCCCACTTCATATATCTTCAAACTTGCGATCGCTCGCACCAGTGACCATGAATGTCAGATCAACTCAGGCTATTGCCGAGCAGAATCAGCCACGGTATTCTCTTTTTCACGAGCTCTGTGTACATGCAGCTTCCCTGATCTATGAGAAATGTTGCCTTCAACCCGTTCATCTCGTTGGCGGTTCAGATGTCTTAGTGTAAATGATTGCCTGGAGCTACGAAGGCTCCTAATCACTGTCTTACTTTCCACGAGTGAATCATGAAATTATAGAGCACAGGAAACTCCAACCAAAATTTATTCAAATTTTGAAACTCAACGCCTTGGAGCCCGACCGGCTCCTTCTTCAGGGGTGAGATGACGTAAGCCGTAGCAAGGCTATATATGTGTTATTTTTTTTTTTTACATTTTGACAGGCGCACGGACACTTTTCGCTGTACTTGACAGTAAACGGCTACAAATGTTCCTGACGAACGATTGATGTTAACCGACGTATTTTGGACACGCCAGGATTCGAAAAGGAGCCGCCGCCGGTGGATGTTTCCTCTCTGCAAGACGACGGCGCCGTCAGGGCTAGTCTGGCGGTCAAAAAGCTCGCAGTGTTCCGCTACCGCACAGCGTTCTCTGTTTAGGTGGCGAAGGTCCCTCTTGTGTTAACGAATTCTTTCCGGGAAGTTTTTTAGTGTCCCCAATGTACGACGAGGGGCATTCTATGAATATAATCTTGTACAGAATCTCCTGCGCCTTTTCGACAGGACAGCGGTCTTTTGGGCGAGGGAGGAGGCTTCCGACCGTGATAGAGGCTTGCTAGGGACGTTAACCCTTGCCCCTCGCAGCACACCCTATCCTTCGCAGCCAGTCGGGCGCCGAAACGTCTTGTTTATAAACTAAAATAAATTTCGGTTGAAGTTTTCTTTGCTCTGTAATTCAATTTGTTCCCAAATAGGCAGATATCTGCCCAATTTATGCCTTTGAATCGTGAAATTGTTTGCCTGATCACGTTGTCAATGTACGTGATCATATGAAAAGTTTAGATAGTTCCCAATGACACGTGTAGCGTAATAATGCCTTCTGTCGGCTGTGGTGGTGGTGGTGGTGGTGATTATGAAGATGTAAACAAATTACGCTGAGCAAGAACATCGAACTGAAGGAAGAACTGCGGGACTTTCTTTCCCCGAGTATGCTTATTCTGTAATATCCACTGTTCTCTGATAACTTTTGATCGGTTGTCTCTGGGAGGAACGACATGCAAATCGAGGAAAGAAGCTTCTTCGAAAAGCCTGCGCAGTTCGGTTGGCAAATTCGCTGACACAGGACAAAAAAAAAGTGCAGAAACGTATACTATATATTGTATTGTCATGACTAAATGCTGCCCTAAACCTTCAAGATATTCAAATACAGAGCAAATAAGATAAAAATTATCTATAGGTCTTGTTTTGGTGCGGCTTCACAGCAATACGATTCATACTGAGGCGAAGCTTCATACGCAGGCAAACTTTTTACTGTCGCGAAGCAGCTTGCGAAGGTAAAGTTCGCGTATATGCGCTGCGCATTGCAGTCAAGCCGGCTGAACAGGGAGCAGCATTGAAACGACGAGAGAGAGACCATTTGTTTACAGAAAAGCAGGAGAGGTCGGCCTGAGCTGTAGCGCTCTTGCCTGCTACACGGCTACGATGATCGCATACACGAAACAAGATTGCGTCCAGAGGTTCTGAGCGTGCTAGAAATTGGGTCTGCTCGCTTTTGTAATGTTTTAGGCATTGTTGCATGTGGTTATTTCTGCTAGTTAGACTAGCAAGTTACATTCGCGGGCAGGCTGTACCGCCTAAAAATACGGCAATTTTAAAAGCGTCGCAAGTGGCCTGTCTTCTTTAATCGGCAATTTACCTCAAAGTCCATGACTAATGATGAAAGTCCTTGTGCAGCCAAGGACGCCAATTTATCTAGCTTCATGTCGCAGGAAGCGAATGGATCGGGATACGTCTGTCTGAGCCCGTAGCAATTTGAACACAAGCAGTAATATCTGCACCGACAAGGCTATGGCTAGTCTTTTGTTCTTTCTGTTTTTATTATTATTCTTTAATGTTCACCACGTTTTGCGGAATCTCATGCATAACGAAGATATGAAACCAAGAATAACATGAACGAAATTTACTGCGTTGTTGTTTTTCATTCAAATGTAGAATCAGCTATAAATAAGGGCTAAATTTCCGACACGCTTAACATTCTCATTCAATGCTGTGAGTTTAGATCACGCCTGCAGCAAGGGTTTTCTCCTACTTTCTTTTTTTTACTGTATTAATAGTTCATTCGATGGCACGCTTGACAGCGCTCTGGCTGTAGTGCAGAAGTCATCATTAAAGACGCAATCAAGTTTTATAACTGGCATACACGGGTATAGCAGCGATAATTTCACTCAATCATTGCCATTGAGGCCCGTTAATGCTCGGAGTAAAGCTCAGCGCGTAACGCGAGCTTTGAAGCACTGCCGAAGTACTCTGAAATGACCAGTCAAATGTGTCGCAGGAACATTAAGCCTATCGCAAATTTTACCCTCATTCATGATTAATTGTACACACTAATATTTCATAAAAACAGTGAAATTTGTCCATGCTTTCGTTTACAGGTAATACTTAGTTAATGCTTAGCATAAGATCACTGCTAAGTACGTAGGTACTCCTAAGCACATACTTATCGCCCTAATAATCATAGTAAATGCTTAGCTAATTAGCGAAATTTCGCGAGCATTTATATTTTAACATGTTGCAATTGATTAATGCCAGCGTTTGAGTTTGCGAAGCACGTCCATTTGGAATGAACGCGGCGTGAGGAGGCCACCAGAAATTTTATTAATCACTGTCAGAACCAACTCTTGCGTGACTGGAGGAGGCTGCATAACCGCCTAATAAAACACTCGACCTTTTCCTTCACCTCCCTCTCCCCATTGACACTCCCCAGCTGCTCCAACCCCCCTCACCTTAATAAAGTCCTGCCTATACGCTACAGTCTCAACTACCATGTTACACTCTCCGCGTCGGAAACTTTCTCGCGGCTTTAATACAGCCGCTGATCGCGCAGGAAATAGACGTGGGCCGACAAGGACGTCGAAACAACCGCAAGTCTATAGCACCGCTGGCAGCAGCATCACACAGGGCAGACAGAAACTGCCTTTCTTGTTACGCAAAAGCCGGTCCGTTCCGCACTACGGAAGAACCACCCCCTCTTCTTTATACCGGCGAACGTCGCCCTGAGGTGCAGTTGTGCTTGGTCGGTTTCCTAACGAGGCCGTGAGAAACCGGAAATGGCAGCCGACTTGCATAAATATGGGGAGGGAATGGAGAGGGGACGAGGGGGTAGCTGGCCGCCCCTCTATAGTTTCTCGGGAAGCGACTCAGCTGGTGGTTCTAGCGGACTCTTCCTTTTCCTTTCAACATTCCTCCATTGCTTTATTACTACCTTTATTTCTTTCGCTGGTGTTCCTGTCGGAACCGCTCCGTCCGCCGTTTCACTCGCGAAGTTGTGCGCTAAATCCACCACCAGGGCACGTCTCATTACGCCGCTCCGTCTGTTTTTCTTCCGGTGCCATCTTAATTCGTCGTTAGGAAGGAAAAAGTTTTCTTTTTTCGCGTACCTGCTCAAGAAACGCAGCTGGGTTCGACTTCATTTGCCTTCCACACCACGGAGTCTGTTGTGTCTTTCTCTTTTTTTTTTATTCCGCTTTCTTCTTATCCGTTCTACTTACTCTCTTCATCTTTTTCAGCTCCCTCAGTGAATTCTGCCTCTCATAGCCACGCGCTGAAAGGAAGACCGGGACGAACTTGACGATTGTTTTGTCGGCAATGGCAAATGAAGAAGCCGCGCTTAATGTGTGTGTGGTTCTTTTTTTTTTTTTTGTCAGCGTGAAGAAGAAATGGGAGCTACGAGGTAGACGAAATGGGAGACACGATGCTTGACCGGAAGGCCGGAAGGAAGTTGAAGAGGAAAGGCGAGAGGACTTATGTTTGCGCTAACGACACGCAGTAGGCCACGTATTATTAATACGAACTTCGAAGTCCTGCTGCCCCGTGCTAAGAGCCCAGCTCTATAAAACTGCGTTCTAAAAGCTTTTTTTTTTTATGCAGACTTTGATTCATCCTGCTTGTGTTTGATTTGGACTCTTCCACCGGATGCTTCTCCGATTCTTTTACTCGCTGTTTGACTCCTCCCCTCCCCCCCCCCCCCCCCCACAAAAAAAAAAAAAAAAGAAACTTCGCGTAAGCCCGACGACTCTCGTCTGCTGATTCGTCGCTAACTCCTCGAGCAGCACATAACCCCGCACAGCGTGTCGCAAATTGGGTCGTTTCCTTCCCGTGTTCGCAGTCGAGCCTTGCCTCGTCGTGCTGTAGATTCGATACTCAAACTAACTAGGCAGCCGTGTCCTCGCGTCTGACCGTTAACACCGATAAGAACAGGTCGAGTGTCCGTTCTGTGGTCCTTGTGGTTGCTGTGAGACAATCGAGCACTCGATATTGCAGTGTCCTGCTTTGCGTCGCTCCTGAGAGGTTATCGTCCTCTTTCTATATATACTGTCACGTAGTAGTGACGGTGACGAAAGCTGTCGCAAAACTCTGAATGACGAAACGGACTTTTTATTGGGCGAACCTGTGCCCACAAAAGCAAGTTGCACTCGAAGCACAACGATAGCGGCGAACACAGTCGGCGATCGCCGAAATCGGAAGGTTCCAGAATACATGTGTCAATGTTGTGTATCATCCTTGATGAATACCTGTATCCTGAAGAGTTTGTGCGTCTCAGTGGCAACCAAGCTCGGCGCGTCCTCCCTTTTTATTCTAGAACGCACTTGGCTTCAGGTTTGCAGCTATCTTTTTTTCCTACCACCAATGCGCCTTGTGCAGTAAGTGTCTAGATCTCTGAATACATTTGTTTTCTTTTTTGGATAGTATTTGTTTAATTAATTCAACCTTCTCTTCCTTCTTTTCCTGCACAACCTTCTTTTCCTCGATGTTAATTTGTGTATACACTTTGAAACCAAATGGTAATAATAAGAATAATTCACATGTATAAATATGGGGATATTCGCATCAGGAGATGGTGCCGGTCACAACTTGTCGCAGGATAACATCATAATATGTTTGAAGACACATATAATTAACTAGGAAGTTCATTAGTCAATTTTTGTTAATTAATTGAATATGTGTTTCGATTTCTCGTGCTGCTAATGTCCGCTTCTACGAATAACCCAGCTCAACGATAAGAATTATGCTACCTGCCACAGGCGATTTTTAAAAATTCCGTAAAGCTTAATTTTGAACACCCGGTATAATATAAGGTATAAGCAGCAATGATTAAAAAAGCCGGCAGATCCCACGCCCTGTGGGGATCGATGTTTTGCGAAGCAGTGTGCAGGGAGCCCACCAAGTTAACGAAACGACCATGGGAGCACCAAGACATAGGCGGCTCTTTCATGTCCTACATGACACGCATGTCATGACATTCATGTCATGAGTCCCTCAGGAGTCCCTTTAGCTACCCCTAAGAGACTTTATGGCGAAAGACTTAGTCATGTTCATGACTATGACTTCGACCATCAACCTTAAGCCTTTTCCTTCCCTTAGTACCACATCCGAACCCATATTCCATTGGTTTTTGAGTGTTGATCTTTTTTCGCTGAGCCATTGTCATTTTTGCTGAGTCATGCTCGCGACTATGACTTCTTGAACCATCCTTTATTGTTTCCTTCACTTAGTAACCACGTCCGAACCCATTTCAGTGGTTTTTGAGTGTATGTTTTTTCGCTAAGTCATTGACGTTTTTGCTGAGTCATGCTCCTACTATGACTTCTACCACCATCCTTTAGTGTTTACTTCACTTAGTACCCACGTCCGAACCCATTTTAGCGTTTTTTGCGAATTAATCTTTTTTCGCTGAGTCATTGTCATTTTTGCTCAGTCATGTTCATGACTATGGCTTCTACCATCATCCTTTAGTGTTTCCTTTACTTAGTATCCACGTCCGAACCTATTCCAGGGGTTTTTGAGTGTTAATCTTTTTCGCTGGGTCATTGCCATGACCTACATGACACGCACCTCATGACATACTTTTTTTATTTTTATTTTTATTTACACATACTGCAGTCTCAATGAGGCTATTGCAGGAGTGGGATGAACAAACATATGAACAGTCATGAACATGAACAGGCTTCCAAGAATTCTTTCAATGGTAGTGAACGGATGCTTCCCGGCAACGAGTTCCAGGCTTCAATCGTTGACGGAAAAAAGCTATATTTGAAGAAGTCGGTGCGAGCAAAAAATGCTGAAATGTGAAGGGCGTGTTTGCTCCTCGTAGATAAAGGTCTGGAAAAAGTGAGATAGTTATCTAGAGTATCGAAGCGGGGAGAATTGATTAAAGTGTAAAGGAATTTCAGGCATTCAAGATGGAGACGCATTGCAGGTGTGGTGAGACCAAGCTGGGGAAGAAAACGGGACGGTGAAAAATTCTTGTCATATCATCTGCAGACAAAGCGCACTGCCCTTTTTTGAACGGACTCTAGTTTTTTTAATATCAGCATTTTCTATAGGGGAATCCAAACAACGCAACCATATTCCAGAATGGGACGAATGAGAGTTTTATAAGTAAGAAGTTTGGTTTCTTGAGGTGCAAGACGGAGCATACTATGTAAATAACCTAGTCGTTTAAGGGCCTTGTTACAAGTGAGATCAGTGTGTTTGGTCCGTGACAAATTGTGTGTTACAAGGATACCGAGACATTTGAATTCGAACACTCGGTGTAACGTAACATTGTTAAAAGCATAGTCAAAGGACAAGAAACATGAACGTCGGGAGAATGACATGATGACGGTCTTGGAAAAGTTAATTTTCATTTGCCATGATCTGGACCAGTTACAGAAGTCAGCGAAGGAATCGCTAAGGGTGGCATGATCAATCGGAGATTTTGTAGTATAAGACACAATCATCTGCAAAAAGGCATATATTGACAGATGTGTGCAAGGGGAGATCATTAATATAAAGCAGGTACAAAAGGTGACCTAGCACTGAACCTTGGGGAACCCCTGATGAAACAGGCTTCAAAGTTGAGTTAGTAGAGTTGAAACGTACATATTGTGAACGATGGGAAAGAAAGCCTGATATCCAACCAACCGAGGATGTGTTTTTTAGTATAACGAACAACTTATGCAATAGTTTAGGATGTGAGACAGTGTCGAAGGCCTTAGCAAAATCTATGAAAATGGCGTCAACCTGATCACGTATGTCTAAGGAGCTGCTGATGTCGTGAATGAATTTTGTCAGTTGAGTTATAGTGCGTCTGAAACCATGCTGTAAAGGGCTTAAATTCTGGTTCGTTTCAAGGAATTCTATGATATGTTTAAAGATAGTATGTTCTAACAAATTACATGAATGCGCTGTTAAGGAAATGGGTCTATAGTTTGATAATAATTGAGCATTACCTGACTTAAATAAGGGGAGAATTGAAGCAAGTTTCCACGAGTAAGGGAGCGTGGCTGATGAGAGAGATTTTCTAAAAATAATTGTGAGGTATCTGCTGCATCAAAGAGAGTATCTTACTAGAAAAGCGGTCGGGATGCCATCGGGGCCGCATGATTTCTTGGTGTCTAAGTTTAAAATTAGATTAAGTACACCCTCTGATGACACCGTCACATCTTCGATTCGGGGGTGAGGTTCTGAGTGAAAAGGAGGGATTACTGAGTTGTCAGTCGTAAAGACAGAGTGGAAGTATGCGTTAAGGGCAGAAGCAATTGTCAGCGGATCAGAAACTGCAACATTGTTAATTGTCAGCATGTGCGATGATGAACCCAGATGGTAAGATAGCCTTCCAGGAATTTGCGGGATTAGCTTTCAATAGCTTCAGCAAGGTAACATTGTAATACAATTCTTTTGCTGCATTCATTTGAGCACAAAGCTCGTTTTTGGCGCTAAGAAATTGCATGAGCTTTGTCGAGTCACCGGAGCGTTTTGATCGACGTAATCTGGCCACACGGCATGATAAATGCAACAGGTCCCTAGTCATCCAAGGAATTTCATTGTTTGTTTTCTTTGTTTTCAAAGGAATCAAACGATTAACACACTCACTGACAAGATTTTTGAAAAACGTTGATAAGGTAATATCACTAGTGGTGCTTAATAGCTCAAACTCGTGAAAAGAGTCGCAAAGGGTGTCTGTTATTGCCAGATCATTAGCGTGATTGAAGTCAGGAAACGGGCAGTAGGTATAACGGGATTTAGGTACGATGCCCGGAACTGAAAACAAAACACCCTTGTGATCGGATATTCCACCAATAATATCACATTCATAAGCGGTATTGATTAGAGATGAAGTAAAAAAAACAGATCAAGGATAGCAGCTTGACCTGAATCCTGAACGATTTGGTGAAGGCCACAGGACGATGGGGGCGAAATGCGAAAACACCCGTGAAGATTTAGGTGCTCGTTAAAGAACCCCAGGTGGTCCAAATTTCCGGAGTCCCCCACTACGGCATGCCTCATAATCAGATCGTGGTTTTGGCACGTAAAACCCCATAAGGCACAATGAAATGTGGATTAACTCTCTTCCGATAGCTACTTCGTGTCCGCTTGCTGTCATAGATGACCAGTCCGTGCCGGGAGCATTAAAACCGCCCATGCAAATAATGTTATTTGATGAAGTATTATAACTATGCAGAAATTGATTTAGATTGTGTTAATGTTCAATATTGGAACCAGGCTGGATGGTAAAAGACTCCGATAATCAAGGACATATTTCCTAGTTGGACCTTACACCACAAGGATTCAGTATTAGGTGGGGCAGGAAGTACAGTAAAGTTGAGGTTAGATTGAAGAAATAGGGGCAATGCCGCCCCCTCTCCCGAATTCTCTGTCTCTCCGAACAACCTTGAAGCCAGGGAGGGTTATTTCAGAATCATGGACGCCACCATGCAGCCAAGTTCAGAAACGCCTATAATACGTGGGGAATAAGAGGAGACTAGAGAAAGGAATTTTGGGGTAATTAATGAAAACACTTCTTGCATTAATATTTAAAATGAAAAGGTTATTACCAGTACCGCGTGGTCAAGAAGATGTAGCCTTAGGAATTGTTTCGACGGATTTGGTTAAGCCAGGAGATGATCTGACAAGAGTATTGGATGTGCTGTCCCAATCATATCACACCTTGTCAATAAATACATGATCAAACCGAAGTTGTACAGATGAGCCGTTATCCCTAAAAGAGGCAGATGCGCCTCGCAGAGCCTCTAGCGAATATTGCGAACCCGGGGAGAGAAGTCTTCTGAAACACGGAAGCCAGTGTTTTTAAGTTTATAGTAATTTTTCAACACGAGCACCTTATCCTAAAAATCCAAGAGCTTCATGATAACGGGAAGCGGCAGGACTCTAATGCTATTTCCAAGTCTATGACACCTTTCTATGCGCGGGCATGCAACCTTAAGAGTGTCCTGGAACCACTTGGCAAGGTTGGTAGAAAGTACCTCATAATTCTCGTTAGGGCCTTCACTGAGACCATGTATAATAATATTGTTTCGATGTGACCTGTTTTCTAAATTGCCATTTATGCAAGAGAGAGTTGAGCTAGCCCTTTTTAATTGCAGAATTTTAGTACGCACGTGAACGTTCGAAATCTGCGCATCACTAGACATTGAGGGTAATTCCAGAGAACGTACTCAGGTTTCCGAAGCCTCAAACCTTGCGCTTGACAGATAACTGAAACGTTTTGATTTCAGCAATATCCTGAACCAATTCCTTTTGACCATTCAGAAGTTCAGTAAACATTTCCGCAACCGTGGGTTGATTATTAAGGTCTGTAAATTGGGCTTGTGAAGCAGGATCGTGCTGAGAACGGGCGTCAGGACCTGGGTTGGATTCCACATCTCCGCTTAGTAAGCATCTGCAGACGGCACTTAGAAGTACAGAATACAATGAAATATAGACAAAGCCGTGATAGCGATCATGTGGATGAGGAAACAGCAGCATACATCGGTCATCAGAATGGAAGCATCGAGGATTGGCAAGGTAACATACCTGCGTGATGAACAGACAGCGGATTAGCATGGTGCCCACGCCGCTGTTGTCTCGACCACTGATGAAGTAATCCACCGGCGACGCTTTTATGTACAAATACAACAATGCATTTCCGCGTTCGGGGGCTCCGCACTATTCTGGTTCATCAGCTACCGTATAAGCAGCAGTGATAAAAAATTAAACTTATCTTGCGTATCTAATATACTATAATGATACAAATACAACAAGGCATTTCCGCGTTCGGGGGCTCCACACTATTATGGTTCACCAGCTACCGTATAAGCAGCAATGATAAAAAAAATCAAGCTTATCTTGCGTATCTAATATACTATAATGATACAAATACAACTAGGCATTTCCGCGTTCGGGGGCTCCACACTATTCTGGTTCACCAGCTACCGTATAAGCAGCAATGATAAAAAATCAAGCTTATCTGGCGTATCTAATGTACTATAATTATACAAATATAACTAGGCATCTCCGCGTTCGGGGGCTCCGCACTATTCTGGTTCACCAGCTACCGTATAAGCAGCAATGATAAAAAATTACACCATCTTCCCGTAGGGGAACCCTGAGTAGTATGCGAAGCAGCCATGGGGTCGACTGAAGTTCCCATTAGTTTTCAGATCGGCCTGTCGCCGCTGCCGTTTCGTGGCAGCGGCTCGAGCCCTCTTCTCCGCGGCGCTGTCTACGGCGCTGACACTGGCGTTGACGCTGGCGCTGTCCGTGGCACTCATCGCGGCGTTGCGGGAGGAGAACGAGAGGACGAAGTGAATGATGATGAGTGGGCGAAGCACCTGGGGATCATTCGGGCAAAACGCCGGAAGCGTTCTCCGGAAGCCGGAACCGGAAGTGGAAGCGGAACCGGAAGTGGACGCCGCACAGCGGAGGGAGGGAGGGAGGGACAGCCCCGAGCATAAGATGATTCGCATCTAAATATCAAGCTTATCTTGCCTATCTAATGTACTATAATTATACAAATACAAGTAGGCATTTCCGCGTTCGGGGGCTCCGCACTATTCTGGTTCAACAGCTACCGTAGCGCAAACACGGGTAAATGTGAGCAGGTGCGCAACTCATGCCTTTGCGTATAATAACAAGGAGCTTTAAGAACGGGATGCTTTCTTCTAAACATTGTGTGTACACGCAAAAGACCACTGTTCGGACTGTTCTGCCAGTGGAGCCATATTTATACAGATCACTAACATACGATACCTTGAAAAGCCCCCAAACTTGCTCTGGCTAGGCTGCAATTTGGTCTTTATAACTAATTTTCGTTATAAACCGCAATAATGAAAAACCATTACACAAAATAACTTTTAAGATTCCTTCGTTTTCTTTAAAGTAACATCTCCACAAACAATGGAAATATGCCTGCAGCTATATATGTTTCGACGCAAAACGTATATCACTATGGTCAGCATAGGGTGTCGCTTGATAAAGCCGCATGTAACGAAAACGTAATACTTAGGGAGCCTATTACATGCACGCCTTGGTTCCCTATTAATAGCAGGATCCTTCGATACGTTTAATTGCTTAAGCATTTCTATGCCTACCCAACGAGTAAACCCCTCAGTACGTCACGTAAGGCGAATTGCTATGAATAAATTATTGTATAAAACAAAATAAATTCAAAAGGAAAATGTTGGCGTAGTTAAATTTCCGAACCTACGACCCAACACTCAGAAACCGAGGTGCTACCCACTGGGCTAAACACCCACTTTTCTTTCTTTTTTCTATTACATGGGATCAGAATCTTCAGCAAAAAAAAAAAAAAAACAGTCGGCAGATGCCACGCCCTGTGGGAGTCGATGTTATGCGAAGCATAGTGCGGGGAGCCTACCAAGTTAACGAAACAACCATGAGAGCACCAAGATGTAGGCGGCTTTTCCATGACCTACACGACATGCATGTCATAGAATTCACGCCATGAGTCCTCAGGAGACCCTTTATCAATGCCTAGGAGACCTTAGGGCGAAAGCCTTAGTCATACTCGTGACAATGACTTCTACCACCATCCTTTACTGCTTCCTTCACTTAGTACCCATGTCCGAACCAATTTCAGTTTTTTTTAGAGTGTTAATGGTTCCTCGCTGAGTCATTCACGTTTTTTCTTAGTCATGCTCATGACTAGGACTTCTACCACCATCCTTTAGCGTTTCCTTCACTTAGTATCGACGTCCGAACCCATTTCAGTGTTTTCTGAGTTCATCTTTTTTCGCTGAGTCATTGTCATTTTTGCTGGGTCATGCTCATGACTATGGCTTCTACAACCATCATTTAGTGTTTCCTTCACGTAGTACCCACGTCCAAACCCGTTTCAGCGGTTTTTGAGTGATATTCCTTTTTTTTTCTGAGTCATTGTCATGTTTGCTGAGTCATGCTCATGACTATGACTTCTACCATCATCCTTTAGTGTTGCCTTCACTTAGTACTCACGTCCAAACCCATTTCTGTGGTTTTTTAGTGTTAATGTTTTTTCGCTGGGTCACTGTCATTTTAGGCGGCTGTTTTATGACCTACATGACACGCATGTCATGACCTATCATTTATGTTCGTCAGACACTGTTGTCATACTATGCCAATTTTGGTACCTACCAAGTTAACAAAACGGCCATGAGAGCACCAAGACGTAGGCGGCTAGATAGATAGATAGATACTGTCAAACTGGCAAATGTTCGCCAAGAAATGCTTCGCATTTCTTAGCGAACATTAGCCAAAACTTAACCAAAATCAACCTAACCAAAAATCAAATAGCTCTGCTGTTAAAAAAACAAATTGCTACAGAACTTTTAAGTGACTGAAAACGTATTCAAAAGACAGGCAAGCACGTGCAAGCGTCCAATGAAGGCATCCAGTACGCCGCAGTTTCTTTTGCAGCGTACACACTACGAACGTAGGGAGCAGATTCCCGAAAAAGCTACAGAGTGCTTCGCGGTGGTTCAGCATGCCTGTAACACATTCTACTACACATTCTATGTAGGCCAAGTACCATGAACATGTCATATGGTTGAAAGGTAGGAAACGAATTGTGTATGGTGTAATATCTAAATCTTTTTAAGTGTTCTTTCTAGAATGTCCCAGAAGACCACGGTATCCCTACAATCTACAAAACAGTCAGCAATCGTTTCAGCTTGTGGGCACAAACGGCAGTTTGTCGACCACGACACGGAACAGTCCCCTTTTTCTAACCAGGTTTACACAGGAAAGGTTGCCAAATGTAACTTAAAGAAAAAAAAAAGTTTTGATCCCTGACAGAATTATCATTCGACGGACACTCTTAAGCACATCTAGGTAATACCATTCCAAATAAGGCGCCCGATAATGGGGAACAGGAAACAATGTCTATGAGTGCAGCAGAAATTTCTTTGCGGGAGGCAGTGAAAATATAATCCATGCTAAAGCGAGCCTTAAGAAAGTGAAAGCCTTTAACAACCTCCTTCAAAAAGTCCCAAGGAGCTGGTGGTGCATCCTTGACAGATGACAACAAAACTAATTCTGGAAGGTAATTAATTATTCAACCTGAGAAATTGGCTGTTTACATCACGAAAGAAGAATAACCGGGAGACAAGTTGCCCAATAAGAAGGTGAACTAGGCCAAGACCACCACTCTCAAGAGGAAAAAAAAGGTTATCATGCCGCATTGCCTCATCACGTAAGCTCCATACATAGGGAGCAAACACACGATGGAAAGCTTGCAACCTAAGTCGCTAGCCGTGTAATACCTGCCGGACATAAGTCGAGCTGCTAGAAACACAATGCTAGCTTCAACTCGGCTAAATATAGACAACTGCCACCCCTGCAAGTTGTTAACCTTACTTTGTACGTCTGCAACTTCCGCTGACCAGTGTGGATTACTATTGCGATATCGAGAGAGGGTTACACCTAATTACATTAAAGTCGTGCCTCCACTGAATACCTGCGAAGTGGGTTGGCATCGTGCACCATAGACCGAACCAAAACCCTGAACTCTTAAAGTTTAGTTCTGCACCAGAAGCTGAGCAAAACTGTTGCGTTATGACAAGGGCAGTCTCTACACTTTTCTTTTCAGCACAGGAGAAGGCTATGTCATCTGCATAGGCAAGTACCCGGACCTCATTGGATAACAATTTGAACCCTTGAAAGGTATAATCCTTCAGAATTCGTGCGCAAAGCGGTTCCAAGTACAAAGTGAATAATAGAGGGGACAAGGAACAACCTTGCCTTACCGATGCCCAGAGGTATATAGATTCGGATAGACAACCATTAACTATTAGCCTTGTTGTGCCATTAGCATAACAGATGGTGATGCTTTTAAAAAGAAGAGACCCAATCTTTATCTGTCGTGACACACGAAACAAGAAGTAGTGGTTAACTTTTTCAAATGCTTTTGCAAAATCAACCTGAACTATTGCGACCTGACCTGCCATTTCCTGCTACACACTCTAGCACAGACCGCGCAACGTGGATATTTGTCTGCATTGGTCTTCCTCTAATACCACATGTTTTCCCACCACTATTCGAATTACGTCTTGGAGGCGACTAGCAAATATCTTCGGAAATAATTAATAATCACGTAGCAAAGTGATATGGGGTGATATTCCTCAACTTTCTGTAATTTAGTTGCGTCACTGTTTTTTTGGGATAAGTACTGTGTGTCCTTGATAGAGTATGGTGAGTAGGAATCCAATCCTGTAAGCTTCTTCACAGGCTTTAAGCAGAAAGGGAGCCAATATAGAGCAAAATCATTGATAAAATACGGCACTTAGGCCATCAGGTCCCGGAGTATTGGCTTTAGATAGCGAAGCAATGGTTGCTTCAACTTCCGTGATACGTATGTCTCTACCAACGTCATCGCATTCTTCTTGACTGAGCTTTGGCAGCAACGAAACAAAATTTTCCGTTACAGCTTCATTTTTAATTACTTCGTGACACTGCAAGATATTCTCATAATGATCCGCGAACGCTTTCAATATTCTACCCTGGTAATTAACAATCCCTCCGGCATACTCTCGAGCACATGCTTCGACAGAACATGCCGACGTTCATCCCCAAGCGAACGACTACAAGGCTGTTGCTCCAAATACCGACGAGTACGTGCTCGGACTCGTGCACCTCTGTATCTATCAGTGTTCAGTGTCTGCATTTGTGCCTTAATGTTGTAAATGTCTTCGATGCACTTGCCAGGATACAGGCATTCAATTTTGTGTAGCTCGTCTAGCAACTTGCACGACTCTTTATATTTTCCTTTTTTTCTCAAAGGATAATATGGAAGCTTCTTGAATAACTGTCATTTTAACTTCTTGCTTGAATAATCCTGCTGCGCAAAGAGAGATAAAAAACTGCGACTTGATACTTCAATAAGAATTTCCGGGACGCGCTTGAGATAATGCTTATGTGAAAGTAACCGATTATTAGTTCCCCGTAATTTCCAACTCATCTGTGAACATTGAAATTACCGGTTGTCAAAACAAACCGATACCAAGCAATAATCACTGAAGCACACAGGGTACACATCGTAGCCGTATATAGTCTAGGGAGCATAAGTAATGATACATAAATCCGACCAAGCCTTGCATGATACCTTGAAAGTATATGTGGCGAAATGGAAATTTTTCGTGTTCCCCGACATCAATGAGCTGGTAGTCACATGTTATAGCATTAAAAATGTCAGCACTGGTATTACGGCGTTGCCTTGTATACGACCGATCCTGTGCACTACACACACAATTAAAGTCACCTGAGACAACCAATACACGGTCAGTGAGTAAGTGCTGGGTCAATGAGAGAAAGTAGCCCTCACGGTCACGTGCCCTACTTGGCGCATACACGCAACGAAACCTCCAAATCTGATTTTCCATATTGACATCACACCATCCCCACATCCTGAATTGCCGCGTTTTCCTCACAAATAGCATACATCCTGCAGACACCAATCACGGGGCTTCATACTCCGAAAGAAATGGAGCTACAGCAGCCGCTGTGTCCTCATCGGATTCAATTTTTGTTTCCTGAATTGCAATAATATCTAACGCTCGGCTGCGCAACAAGTGTAACAACTGACCCTGTCGTCGCTTACTACGTAAGCCACGGACATTCAGTGTTCCAAAGATCAAGGGAAGGGCGCCCGCCATCACTTCACTACTGAGGCGCAGCGCCTACACGTAGCGCAGCTATACCTTTGTTTTGCCTGTCTGGCCCCTTAGAGGAGTCGCAGCTGCAGGAACTACTTGAACTGCAGCGGCATCTGTACTCACGTGGACTCCATGAAGGGTTTTCTTCGCCTTCGCCGCGGCGATCCTGAGCTCTTTCCCAGAGCATTCCAAATCGTCTACCGGCGCTGGACGCTACTCACGCTTGCAGCAGATGAATTTATCTGAACCATATGAATGTGTTGTAACGTCGGTGCAAAATGTCAAAGGAGAACGGTTTCTGTGAAGGCTCGGTTGAAAGATTTGGCGCTGGTGGAATAAAAGCCCTCTTTATGACCACATGTAGAGCCGACTGGGAGCATTGCAGACATGAAGATAATTCAGATTTTGCGAACATTTATTGCGTAACACGCCACATCCCCGGTGCGTTTCGGTGGTCGCCGGATGCGCGTTCTGTTAGGGCATTCCTTCACCAACCGAACTGTATCCAATCTCTGAGGGCTCATGCGCTTCACGTCGCGCAACACGCACAGATAAGCGGTCAATGAGTTGGTAAGGATGATAGGGATGAGGGGTTATATTGGTCTCATCACGTTTGATAATGGCTCGATGCGGATGGATAAGGTGCTAAACCACGATAAGGGCTCATAAAGATCACAGCAATTCTGATAAGGTTAATAAGCACAGATAAGGGTTGGTAAGGGTATAATCAAGTCAGATAAAGACCGATACAGGTCGGATCATGTGCGATAAGCTGGATAAGGGCAGATAAGTGTTGATAAGAATCGGATCGATTGCGATATGGTTGATGCCGACTGATAAGGGTTGATCGAGTTCGATAAGGTGGATAACAACTGATAAGTGTTCATAAGGGTCGATTCTTGTCCGATGAAGTTGATACCGACTGATAAGGGTTGATAATGGTTTATACTTGATGGATGAAGTTTCTTAACATTGATAATGACACGGGCTGCATTGAGATGAGCAAGTGGCACAATGCTTACGCATACTTAGGCAATCCCCAGACGAGATTCAGCGTGAATTTTTTAACGCGATAATGTAAAGGGCCCCGTGTCGCAGAAACTCCGGTGTCGGCGTTAAGCATCGGCGTTTGGCGGAAAGAATCATGCCAAACCACATCATCCCGAACCACCCCGATCACACAGGCCCTCCACGTGGCGCAAGGTGTTAGTGCACAAAAAAATTGAATTTCTCAAAGTAAAATCTGTCAGAAAAATTGTAATATAAGACTTAAACTCAACCTACAGGCGTGATAGCGTCGGATTGTAATTTGAATATACGAGAAAAAAAGCCTGATAAGCAGTCAGGGATCTTTGAATATGCTATCGCGTCCTACTCTTAAAGGCAAAGCTTAAGCGTCCTCAACTATGATGATGTTTCGCTGTACTTTTGTTTTAGGAAACATTGAGGGGAATGTTGAAAACCGGACCTGTCTAAATTTTTAATTAGGCAAACAATTAATAAACTAAGAAAAAAGGTCCTAGGGCCTTCCCATTTTGACATAAGATGGCTTAAATTGCTCCTGTAAAAATGTCTTCTAAGCAATTCATCTGTGTTCAAAGGTAAAGCCGCCTTTAAGGGGACCAGTGTAAGCTTGATCTTTGTAAGCTGGCTTTCCCACGTTATGTGTTGCAGTGAAGCCTACTCATAAAGAAAAATGTGATGCGAACGGAGCCCGATCACGCTATCGCGTTCCACTCTTAAAGGCGAAGCTTAAGCGTCCTCCAAATTAAAAAAAAAGAGTATTGAAGGACCCTGCTTCTACTGCTCAAGCGTGAGCTGTCTAGGTGCGCAATTCATTTAATTAAGGCGAAAGCCTTAGATGGCTCATGGGTAGAAAAATTGACCGTCCGGCGTTATGGCACCAAAATACGAGCGCATGCGCCAGTATTAAGGCGAAATCTTTAGGTTTTTATGTTGGCGGTGCCCTTGGCGGTGACCTTGGCAAAACTGCGCCATGACGCAAAATGGCCGACGCCGCAAAGGGCGTCGGCCATTTGACGTGTCGGCCGTTTTGACGTGTCTCACAACACGTCAAAAAATGCTCAGATTGACGTCACATTTCTCAGGGAGGTTCCTGTAAACAATGTGAATTAGTGGCTTTGAACGGAAAACTAAAAGAGGGAGAGAGAACACACTGCGGGAAAGAAAGGGAAATTTACCTGAGCGTGTATGCTCTGTTCTGTTACACTGCACAGGGGAAGAAGGAAAGGGGATACGAAACAATGATGAGAACAGGAAGAAAGTGGGCGTGTACACTTCCATGAAATGCTGAACGGGACAAAAGGGCTGAGTGAGGTTTGTATTGATGCCAGGTGCAACCCGCCTTAACACAATCATTACGTCATTTATTGCACCAATAAATCGAAACCTACTTTCACCACAACGAAGCCCAGAAAAGAATTGGAGAAATCAGATGTTCTTTTATATTATAATGTATAAATGACAACGAAAACGGTGGTGGAAGTGGAAGAGATAGCTTGACAGCGATGGGAGCCGAACTGACATCTTCCATACTACACGTGCGTGCAGTGTTCTAACAATTGCGCCACAGCAATGGCTGTATCATTATCCACTTTCTTGTGTATTTGTGTATTTGTACTGTACCTCGCACTGGGAGCGTTAGCCGCTGCCTCTCACGACCATGGCGGTGTGGATGTAGAACATCCTTACGGCCGCAGGCCTCAGGTATAACGTAGACATTAGGATCCTGACAACTGATCAATAAACACCTTGCATGCTATACTTAATGACAATTCAATGCTGCCAGATTCGATCGAGGCTCTCGCCATGCCTGCTACCAAACGTTATGAGTCGCCCAGCTTTCGGTTTCCTTGTTCAAACAGCCCACAGTCGGTTGCAGCAAGAAGTGGGTTACGCTGCGCCACGTGTCCCAGCTCACGCTAGCCCAGATGTATAAAGAAAAAGAAATGTAATAAAAACAGAGTGCAAGATACGATTATAAGACCTGCGGTGCTAGGTAGTCATAGGTCTGACTACCGAACACTGTCTTATAATCGCATTTTTAAATCTTTTTGTTTTCCTTAAACAGCTTAGCTAAGCATAGCGGGACACCCTATATAGGTACAAGTATATGTGCTACATTTTCGCGCTGTAGTTTCGATTTGTGTGACGTTTCACCGGAAGCTCGGGTTAGCTCGGTGTTTAGCCGTTCAGTCATTGTGATTTTTGCGATCTAAATGAAGCAAATACCGACAGTAACGGAACATTGGCTCCCCCAGGGAGTGCTTCTTTCCTGTCAGTGGCGCGTCCCCGCCGCTGACTGCCTGGCGAACTTTGACAGGAAACAGTGGTCGTCTTCGTCGCCGACCCTGTCACCCCCTCCCCCGCCCCCTTCTTTCTTTCTTTCTTCTTCCGCGACGGGCGAAATCTCTCACACCGAGTTCGGGTTAAGTGGACGCAACGTCATATCACACAAATGAACACGACTGTCACCGCTAGCGGTGCCAAAGACAAGAAACTCCACTCGGACACTGACATTGTCCGTGCCCCAAATGGCGGGGGGCGCGCTGACAGTTTTATTGCCTCCTGGGATTTGTGGGACGGGATCGCGGGCCCTTTGGTGTGTGCCGTTGGTTCGGGTTTATGCGTTATATTATGTACTCGTGTATTTGAGTGTTCCTGTTGTACTTTGAGGACGACGCCAAATTACGCCTCTTCTCCGAGAATAAACAGACTCGAGTGCTGCGTAATAACTCCACGTATGTCGAAGGGCTGCTGGAGCATCGAACTCAGTTACGTGGGACTTGGAAGTATAACGGTTAATAAAAGACGAAAACAAGTCACACAAGCATTTCCAAAGCAAGAGCTATCCGCGTGTTATCCCTTTTACTTGCCTGCTTCAGGGGGCTGGTACGTATAGGGCGGTCGGTGCAGTCAAAATGAACACGCCAACTAAACACGCGCAGACAAAAAGTTTAAAACAACGCGCTGGCGATTGGCCACGATGTATAAGCGCGACGGGAATGCCGGCCCCGGGATATGCTTCATTCTCTCGCTTTTCATAGAGAACTCTCGACGGCCTTCCTACCCGCGAGTCGCAGGCCTGCATTGTCTCAGCTCGTAACAGGTTCTGACGCGCCACTTTCTGTCATCGCGCGCGGCGCACTGCCTCTTCGCTGCGTGCTGCTACGAAGACAACTAGCAGACCATTTGCGGAGGAAACCTATCATGCATCGTTTCGTGAAATGTTCAAAACTCACGGGCGCTTATTTTTCTCTGGATCCGCGATATTGTATTTGGTCATCGCGCTCTGCAAATGGCCTCACAAGAAAGGAGTCGATAACTTTTGTGCCAGTATTGATCGAAATATAGAACGCTTACACAGGAATATACATATAGTTTCACATATGTATAGTATTCAGATAAAGCGGATAAATAAGGTAATTCCCGTATTTTGAAAAGCAACACCGGAGAGATTTTTTTTCCCCGGTGTTCTGTGCGTTCGGCGAGTGCGACGATGAACACATTGTACGGTGCGTTTGCAGGTGAATCGCATTGTCTTAAGGAGTCCACGTTGAAGTTCTGTCGTGGGTCGTCTCGTTGAGTTTAAATGTGTAACTTTCTAATATGGCACTGCCAGCGCTTCGCATTACCGAGGTTCGAGAGCGGCCGTGCTATAACTGCGCTCGCTGAGCCCTGTAATGCCCAACGTATGCTACGCTCAGTTTGATGCCTCGAAGTGCTCATTAAGCGCGGGAAGCCTAGCGCAAAACTCATGGTTAGGTTTTATTAAGGGCTTAGGTGTCTATGTTGGCGGTGCCCTTTGCGGTGACCTTTCCATGACCTTGCAGTATACCTTGGCGAATTTGTGCCGTAACAAAAAATGGCCGACGCCGCTAAGAGCAAAAACGCGTCTTAAGATGCTCGGATTGACGTCACTTTTATCAGGGAGGTTGCTGTAAGCAAAGCAAATTAGTGGCTTTGAAAAGAAAACTTGCTAAATTTCGTTCTGGGTGGCAATCGAACCCGGACCTCCATGGTACGAGACGAGCACGCTTCCCTGAAGCCCCGGCTGCTCCGCGGTTGTGGCTTACTATAGATTTGCCTAGTGCGGGCCTGATTGCAAGCTTCACGTAGTGAGTGAGTGAGTGAGTGAGTGAGTGAGTGAGTGAGTGAGTGAGTGAGTGAGTGAGTGAGTGAGTGAGTGAGTGAGTGAGTGAGTGAGTGAGGAGTGAGTGAGTGAGTGAGTGAGTGAGTGAGTGAGTGAGTGAGTGAGTGAGTGAGTGAGTGAGTGAGTGAGTGAGTGAGTGAGTGAGTGAGTGAGTGAGTGAGTGAGTGAGTGAGTGAGTGAGTGAGTGAGTGAGTGAGTGAGTGAGTGAGTGAGTGAGTGAGTGAGTGAGTGAGTGAGTGAGTGCAACTTTATTAGGGTCCAGTGCAGACGCGGAGGTTGTCCCGCGCCACCCGGCTACTCCCACGTGGTGACAGGCAGGTCTAGCCTACCGACCCTGTCGCGGGCTTGCTGGACGGCCAGAATTTGGTTTTGAAAGTTTGTGCTGTGCAGAAGCGCATCCCACTCGGTCTTGCTGTAAATCGGGCCGAACGAACCGCACTCCCAGAGCATATGTGCTAACGTAGTGGTCTGCCCGCAAGCGGTGCAGGCGGCGTCAGGGAATCTGTGTGGATAGATTTCATTTAAATATGCTAACGACGGATACGAATTGGTTTGGAGTAAGTGCAGTGAGACTGCCTGTGCTCTGTTTAGTTTTGCGTGTGGTCACAGAGATGCGTGGTCACAGAGATCACGTGGTCACAGAGACGCGCTCGCGCGTGCCGCTGCCCGTGCGTTCATCGTCGTCGTCTTCTTCCCCAGCTGGCTCCGATGCCGCTGATCATGCCAGCGTTCATATACTGCCCCTCGCGCTCGCGTTGGTCGTCGTCTTGTTCCACAGCTGGCAGGCTTTCGCCTTCACGTTTTACACACGTGTAACACTTGCTTACTGTTTGCGATATCAATTATACGGACCCGCAAGAGGCGCGCTCGCGCCGTCGATGTTGGCGCCGCCGCCGTCATCGCTATCGACGCATTGTATGTGTCGTCCGCCCGCGCGCTGAGAGTTAGAGGGCCTCTATGCGTTTGGCTACAAGAACGACGAATTGAAAGGGACGCACAGTATAGCTCCGCTCATACGGCTCGGTGGTGGAGCCTGACTATTGTGCGCAAGCACACTATAAGCACGCTAACTTTCCTACTGAGCTGCTGTGAGTATGCACCGATCTAACGTAATGCTTCTTTATTATCTACCAGTTATATAAATAAAAACCTGCAGCCCCAAGCGAACGTTGTCGCAAAGCCATGAAGACGCGGGAAGTAGCGCGTGAATTTCACGCCACTGTCACCACCGGCATTTACTTGCTTCGTACGGCGTACAATCTACAAGTGTAGCGCAAGATTAATATTTTCCTTTACTGTGCCTTAAAAGGGCACCCCCTCTCTCTCTCCCTCTATGTGCCTCTCTCTCTATCTCCTCATTTTCTTTTCTTCCGTACACTAGCGTGTTCACCGAGAGCAGGACACTCACTGCGTACACTGAGGAACTGCAGCACGCCGTGGAGCGCCTTCGTGTCTCGTGTCTCGAAGCCGTGACGCGGTGAAGCCTCGCTAAAGTTTCTTCTATATAGGAACGATACCAGGCCGTAAAAAACTCGACCGCAGCGTGTCGCCAAGCAATCCGCCGCTAGTCTAGATCTTGGTGGAGACGCGGTGGGGTGGGCCGGGACAGTCACGCTTCGTTTAGGGCGACCGCGGCGGCGCTGTCCCCGCGCTGTTGCTAGCTGATAAAGGCGGTCAGTGTAGCTCGCGCCCGAATAGCCGAGCAACCTTGTTCGTGGCCACGATGCAACGAGCCCCGGTGGCGATGATCATAAAAGCGACTGTCCATGGAGCTCTATAAACGATACGGCCGTCGCGCGGACGTCTTGGAAACGTGGAAACTCGCGAGAAGCTTTCGAGGGAAGAGAAGGGTGGCTACTGTGTATAGATCCACAGCCGGATGGAGACACGCATGACCGGGGCACCAGTTGACGCCTCGCCTAAGTCGGCGTTAGAACCTTGTCGGGTACAGAACGCAAAGACGTCGAGACCCGGCAACGTTGGTTTTGTTTGGTTTGGTGCCTATACATATAGCACAACCCACTACGGGGGATTGGTCATGAATTGGGCGGCAGTGGATAGAAAAAGGAAGAATACTTAAATAGGATTTTCTTATTTAGGAATGAGATATTAAATAATTCTAATCGTTAATATCAATTTTCATGTTATACTAACTAAACATTTGAAGTGAATATTTTTTGTTTTCTTGTTGCGGAATGTAAAACAATGAAATTAACTTTGCAGATTCCTTGTTTCTCTTGCAAAATAAATATGGCATCACATACGGTCCTATTGCAGTATGACAGGTAGCGTAATGGATAATCCAAGTTGGCGGAGCGGACCTTCTAGAAGTGGTTTTCTATGCACGGTGTACCTACGACATTCTATAAATGATCCATTGTTTCGGGTTCATTGCAGCGTTGAACTCGAACTGTCTCGCTTTCTTTTCTTTCTTTATTTCAAATAAAGTTTCACGAAGGGGCTGTCTTCTTCATTTCTAGGAGGGACAAAGGTGGATGGTGAAATTGAGCGCAAGCATCATCTTCGAAACGCTGGTCGCGATAACCTCGCCAGTGTGAGAGTTTGGAATATGTGGGTTTGAACAATAAGATGTTGGGATGTCGCATGGAATGTAGTTTGTCGCACTTTGTAGTTTTTCACACACCACAGAAAACAAAGAAAATTAAGAAATGTCGCAGTTTCACCCAAAAGGCGAAGCATGAATTGCGATAGCAACTTAGTAGAGAGCTATACGGAGTAAGGATAGTAGTTTTATCAGCTGTATAAACTTCGACATGCAGCAGCACCAGCAACGCGCTGAAGTGTTGTCGACGCCGTCGCCGTTTTGCCCGCGTTCGCACCGAACGATTGCGGCGTTGGTGACTGTTCCTATGGCGGCTCGGAGGTTTTCGACGAGATCAGAACTGGAAGCTCGTCGAGCAGCGTCGGAAGTCTTTACCACCTTCTCGCCTCGCAACGTTTTTATATAAATACGCATTTGGTGCCGCAGCTAAACGTCGAGATGGGCTCACGATCAATCATAAAACTTCCCTATCAGTACCGGCAGTGATGGGTTCTGTGACCTCACCAGATGACCCTCAGTCGGTGCTGAGGACGACCTCTTGGGCTCATACTGTGACCCGGCCGGGCTTGTACTTCCGGAGGGCTCAAGAGCTCTTGCTCAGTACTAGAAGGCAAGAGACTTGAGTGCCCGGCTGTAGCTAGGCGCGCTATGCCTCTGCAGACCGTGACTGATCTGAACTCCTGCCTTCTCTCTCTTTCTCCATTTTACCGTCCTCCTTCCCTTACAGGGTAGAAAACCGCACAGTCTAACTCTCTCATTTTCGTTCTCCTCCTCCCTGTAAAACACATGCATCAGTCAGTTTCAGTTCATATACACAAGAAACTGCTGAGCGATCAAGATTTATGTTGTTAACATTGTGGCGAGTGTGTGGTTTCTTTCTTGTTTTTTTTTCTTGTTTTTTTTCTGGGTCCTGTAACCCAATTTCTAATTTTATACATCCCAATATATCTCTCTTGGCAAAAAGTCAGCGCCGCGACTTTGCACTTGTAATTTATTAATATTTTTTTTCCCTCTCATTCACGGCGGTCGCATCTGTTTTCACAATGTAGTTCAACTTGTACTTCGCTCGCCCGGGCTTGTGCCTATTTCATTCGATCGTATCTTGTTGGTTCCGTGCTGACCTGTTTGCACTCATGCCCGAGCAATACTGGCATCGTAGACAATAAAAGAGAACTGAATAAATACTGGAGATCCCAAAGGACAGTATCACTTAGGACAATGACTCACTACGAACAACATCACAACGTCGCAAAGGACAATATTTTGCGATGGACATAATCAGAAGATTAAAAAAAAACTTAACATTACAAATGACAGTAGCTGACACAGGACATTGTCACAAAACACAAGATCGCAAAGTTCAATATGGCTCACAAAGGATAATATTGTAGTATTAAAAAGGACAACGACACACGAACGACAATATCGCAACACCACAAAAGACAATGTCCTGTCGGTCAATCTCACAAGGCACAGTTGCTGGCAAAGAACAAGATCACAACGAACAATGGCTTACAATGGATATATCGTAGCATATCACAAAGGACAACGGCACATTAGGGACAAAGAGCACGGTCTCTCGGACGATAATATCGCAAGATAACAAACTACAATGTCACGAAGGACTGCGGCTAGCTCACGATACTAGCTCAACACATAGCCGCTTGAGGACGCCCTTTTGTACGCCGTTAAGAGAGAGGTAAAACATAAATTACTCAGGACGACTTGAGCGCCACATGTCACATTCGGCCTAGCCTTCTGAAGAAAAATGCCAGCTCGTTAATTCTAAGCGCATACCGTGTTCGTTCCATTGCTAAGCTTTCTTGTATTATTTTTTGAATCCCTGTACATTCGTAGTTGTATTTGCATCGCAGTGAGCTTTCGTTTCTTGCATTTTCTTTTTTGATTTTCTGTTTACTTGAATTCCTCAGTTTTAATGTTGGAGGAAAGAATTTTAATTGCGAAACCTTATACTACCACTTTAAAAGCGTGGCTGTGGAAATGCGAGGGGGGAGGGGGAGGACGATGAATTTTTATTTTCAGCCCGACTTACCCTATTGTCTCGCTTTTTTCATGTTCGGAAAACATCCGTTTATCTGCCTCGTTCTTTCGAAATCAGGTTCTAAAAGCAAAATTGCAACAGAAATAATCGATGTGTGACGATGCGTTTATAAAAGTCAATTTCCGAAACTCAGCAGGCTCATTAATTCATTAATTTGTTTATCTTTCAGTGCTGTCAGTCCCATCAGTGGCCGTAGCAGGAAGGAAATTCCTCTTGCACAAAAAGAGCGTTCGTCACTATACTAGTTGTGAAAAATTTAAGAGATATGTGCACAATATTTTATTTATTTATTTATTTATTTATTTATTTATTTATTTATTTATTTATTTATTTATTTATTTATTTATTTATTTATTTATTTATTTATTTATTTATTTATTTATATTCTTAATCTCAATCACCCCAAGGCGTCAATAGAGGGGGGTGGAAGGGAACAGGCATATGTGTGCATTGGCGACTGTGAAGCTTTTGGCAGGAGTGAGGTCGGGGAAGTAGTCACAGTTTTGGGAAATTCCTGGGGATGAACTTGTCATTGTAAGTGGTGGCACAGCATGAGAGAGTTCCAATCTTCAGAGGATTATCTCCCCAAGGAGGTACGTACGATGGCTAAAAAAGTACAACCGTCTTAAATGAAACTCGTTACCATGGAACATTCACTCCGAGTTACTTTCTGTGCAATGCGAGGTCGGGGCATAACCGGAGGTTTGTTTCATTGAATAAATGGTGTAATCAGGGGAATAGTCGGAAAGCATGAAGCAAGAACGCGGTTTATGGCTAGATTAAAGAATATTTGATTATGTGACTTGGCCAGAATCGCAAATTGAGAAGGCATACACTTAAAAATATGTCTGACCAGTATTTCGTGCAATCGGAGCTTCGCTCGGGTGGTATCAAGTGAAAATTTTCTCAGTAATTATATACCTTGCGATTGTCGTTATAAAATATCATCATCGTCGTCATCAGCCTATTTTTATGCCCACCGCAGGACGAAGGTTTCTCTTAGCAATCTCCAAACACACCTATCTTGCTCCAGCTGACTGTTTTGCAGATGCCTGCAAATTTCGTCATTTCCTCGCATCACCTTATTGTCTGCCTTCCTCCCTGCTCTTGGTACCGGTTCAATAACTACAATAGACCACTGGTTATCTTCCATTACATGACCTGTCCAGATCCTTTTTTTATTGTGATAGCAATTGCATGGACACTCAAGGTTTTATCTTCATCGTTGTCGTTGGCGTCTTCTTGAGGTTCCGTATAAAATGCAAGTGCGATAAGATCCTATCGCTGAAGCCCCTATCGCGCCCCCCGAGCCGTATGCACTGGAAACGTGGGAAAGCGCCGAGAAAGATGGTGGCTTGATGCGCGCCGTCCTTCCGCGCGCATCAAGCCATTATCAAGCCAGGGGGAGTCGAGCACGCAGTAACATTATCAAGCGTGCATTATGAGCGTGGGGGGGGGGGGTGCAAGTGAGCATGCGTCTCCTTCTCTAGCCCGGCCGTGGCTGCGCGTGGCCGTCCGTTCTGCTGAACGTATGCATGGCCCGCGGTCTTTATCAGTCGCGTAATCTCAGATGGCGGACACATGTTGAAGCGATAGGAAGCCCGAAGCGTTCGCTCCCCGAAGCTGGCGCTCTTCATCACACCGTACCTGCTAATTTAATTAGTAAGCAAACGTGTACTGCTATTAAACACATCCGTTTAAAGTGCGAATCTTATTTCGTGTTGTTGTCTAATACTTTGTTGTCTCTATCGATGCTTCGCCTCTCGGCGCTATCGCTACAAGTGCGACGTTTTTGATAACCTTCACCCTCATATGCTAGTTCCGGTACAGTGCTACGAGTGCGTGCTTTCATTTTCAAGGATAGCGGTAAGCTGCCGGTCATGGCTTGTAATTCCTGCCGTGGACTATCCAAGCCATTTTTATTCTTCTATAAATTTCTATAAATTTCCACAAACGTAACTCGCAGAAGAAATCGAAAGGCGTAATTCACTCATTGAAAAAAATGTAATGAACATCAAGTAATTATTTTAGCACACTTCTTGCAATTCACGCATTGAAGTCAGTGATTTCACAAGGCGCATAAACTTGGGACGAATTCTAAAACTAGCACCAGTCTCGCGATAAGTGCCGTAAAACTTGTGATAAAATTTCACTGTTGCTTCAATTACCCTTTTCTTTAACAAAACGTGCCACCTACAGCTGTACGTGGACCTTGACGATCGCGGCGTGTGTGTCGCATTCGCCAGTTGCACGTGCGCACTCCTACGGTATAATTAAACCTTTAGGACTTAACGAAACCACCTACTCAGACTCGTGAAGCTCACATTAGTGCCCGCCTATATAAAAGATACGAATCAAATTCAGCACTGCCAGCTCGCAAAAACAAATACGATACATAAATTTATGCCTTATACTTCGTGAACGAGAAGAGTAAGATCCGAGGCACACGATTTTTTTTTAGTTACAACTTTACCAGGAAAGAGACGATGAAGTCAGAGAAAGCACTTATAAGGAAGTTAATCGTCGTGTTATATGCCCGTTATTCGCTAGTTTTTCGAAAGCCTCTTCTTGAATTCCATTAGCTCATCGTTGTATACGACGCTAAAAGGTTTCGTTCTTCTCTGTCCAGATTACAGTTTGCGCGTAGCCGCTAAAAATGCTCATAATAAGTAGGGAGTTTCGCAAGCGCGATATCGCGATATGAGGCAGCGCCTGTAAGCTCACAGTACTGTATTGCTAAGCTGATACCTAGCGTGTTTGTCCGAAACCTCGAGGTATCTAAATTATTGAATTTCATCGAAGGAGGTGCGAATATAATCAGGCCAAGTTCTTCACAAGGAGGTGCTGGCAGGCAGCCCAGTTGTTTTTCCTTCGTGGTGATCCAAAAACGCTGCATGATATACCTAATCAGACAAACACTGTCGTATTTCTCGCTTGTTGCTTACGGTCTTGCGTCTGTACGTACGTGTCTGGGTACGTACGTGGCTGTATGCGTGCACCCGTCTGCGGGCGCGCGCGCGCTCGCGCGTGCGTGCGTTCCAGAATTGCCCTATATAATATACGTATACAGTCCATAAATATTATAAGGCGTTCCACGCCGCTGCTTCGGCGTATCTGTACGACAGGCAGCTGTCACCGGCAACAACCAGGGGGCGGCGGTGTCTAACCGCAAAGTCGCTCGTAAAAAGATCCGCCAGCGAAAGTTTGGCTCGTCTATAGCTGGGCCGCGCCTGGCAACACTATATACCACGTGGTATAGCAGCTCGCCCTGCTCCTCCCTCACCACCTCCTCGCGGCTCTCACCACACGCACACCTCCTCCTCTTCTTCCTTTTTACTCCTCCCTATTTTTCCTCTTTTCCCGCTGCTCATTTTCGAAACGAACGTGTGTACGGCCGAAGCGGCCTGTGTAACAATTGCCCGGCTGTCTCGGCGAGCGCGTGATTCTCCCGCAGTCTCTCTTTCCTGCGCGGCAGCTGCTTTTAGTGCCTCCGCCGAACTCCCGGCTTTCTTCTTTACGACGCTTTGCGGCTACGCCGAAGGCCCTCTCCGGGCATGCCGCAGGCTGTGTCAGGCTTCGTGCTGCCACCGACGCGAAGAGAACGTTGTTCTTTAATGGCGTGCGCGAGGAAGAGGCAGGCGCTCAACGCGGGTTGTTATACCGCCGCATGTTCGTTATATCGCACTACAGGGTGGTTGGTTCTTTTGCGATGCGTGTCGTGTGTGCCACACTTGCGTGTGTCTAGAGAGAGAGAGAGAGATAGAAGTGACGTAGCTTCGTTGACGCGTTATTTACTGCGTAGTTGCGAACTTTCGAGGATTTCTTCGAGGTCTTGTGTTCTCGTTGCGGCGTCGTTTCAAAGCACGGATTCTTAAAGATTCCCGCTTGCAAGAAACCGTACGCATGAGAACGGGCAGTGACCAGTGGCAATGAAAAGAGAAACCATAACAAAGATATAGTTTTCCCGTAAACGATTGCAGTTTACGGAATACCGGAACACCGGGTGACACCAACCGAGTTGGCAAGCTGCCAACTCACTTGAGAACGACGAGGCCGAAAATGGCGCAGCGTTGGGAGGCGGGTCACTTCCTTCGTCACGTCCACGTCTGCCAGGCTATAGACCACCATCACGCAGCGGAACGAATATTCCCGAAAGTGACTGGTTTAGAAAAGGCGATCTTCATCCATCCAAAGACAACGACCCGGTTCGAGTGTTTAGATGGTGCGCGACCTGTGGACAATATAGACATCCGTGGACTTCGTTTCAATTGATTACTTCTCGAAAGAGACATTTACTCTTAAGGAGATAAATGTATTTTTTTATTCTTTAATCATTACCGAATGCAGGCATTTATATTTACTTTATTTTTGGCCTATATTATCAATCAAGCCAAAAGAGGTAGACGTCGCCAGCAAACGGTGATAACAACTTCTCGACTTACTGTGGAGCTTCGCATGCCGGAGGCTTAAACGGGGAGCAAGCGACATCTGAAGCTGCCCGGCGTCTATTTCTCCACTATAGGGCCCTGTTATCCTTTTGAATGATCGTATCTGATCTAATGGGATTCGAGAAGCGCTAAGTACACTTCCAGCCAGGACGAAATATTTGTCAGTACACGCTTCTTATCCTACATTCACTGATACAACGTACGAAGGCGTGCAATAAAAATTTTCTCGCTCAGAGTTGTTACTCTATACCATATGCTTTCCTCTACGTTTCCGATGAGCTTTGACGAAGCATCTGCATGGGACAAATTATCACTCGAGCTGATGAGACAACACCACAACAAATATTTGTATAATCATCTCTCTTCACTAGGTTCTATGAGCTTCTCATAGCCAGAAGCGTTTTGGTCTGGCTGGCCAGCACCTTGGCTTGTACGGCAGCATTCACAGGGGAGCTGATGATGAGCTTGCTCGGTGTCATACCCGGAGCCAACAGCTTACCCGCACCCTTCGGTACAACCAGGGTTGATGCGACATCCATTACAATCCTGGATACTGCGTGTGGGTGTGGACGCCCATCCGCGTCACCGTGGACTCTCGGAAAAGTTGCCGCGCCGATATTATGGCACCTACAACGCTACACTCAGCCTCAGTGACGTAACCGACGAAGTCGTCCCCTACAGTTCTGACTCCGGTTCGCTTCATCGTTGTCCTCGCGCTGAAGTTGTTCATGTAGTGCGCATGAAGCCGCATAGAAAGTCCTCGCGTTCATTTGTTTAGCTATGCGCGCATTATCTTGCTGAAGCCATACTTTGCGCGTGCGTGAACGTCCACACTGCACCTCAGGAGCTCCATTTTTTGCCGTCAAGTCCGGCTGAAAGAACTTTTTTACGTGACCGAGACGGTAACTTTTTGCATGGGGGTGCAATTGACACAATGATGTGGGGATTTCCACACCGCAGGAAAGCCCGCGCAAAGGTCCGCGCCATGAAAGACGATGAAGCGCTTTGGCGGCACGCTCTTCTTCTGGCCCGGCCGCCATTCGAGAGACAGCGTCCTTTGTTGTCAGCCTAGGCTAGGCCTTTCGGTCCCAACGTGGGAGCGGCCCGCTTCGGGCTAGGAAACTAGCGCGACCCAATGGACCATAATAAAGTTTTTCCATCCCTCCATCCATCCGTCTTCAACCTACGTTACAATATTTCCTTTACCTGACTGTCCGCTGCCCCCCTTTCAAGCCTGCATTCGCGTTTAGTTGCTTAAAGACACGTAAACGGACCACCACTCGCACGGAGCATTTCGTCCACAAGATCCGTTCCTCGCTGTCTTCGCTGTAGTACCGTTCGTTTTCGCGATTGAATAGAGCCCGTTCGAACGACCTGTTTCAATGCTAACGTATTTATGAAACCCGGGTCAGATGATTGACTAAGAGAAAATAATAAAAAAAAAGAAATCAAAGCCCCTTTCTTATAGAAAGATGGTTGAACGCGAAGCTTTCTCCCATGCAAATTGAATCAAAGTCCAAAGCCAACGACCACGCAACGAACCCAAGAAATGCTGAGCGACCCGATACGATGCATATGGGATTTGATTGCGTGTTTAGGATCGTATTTTTTGAACGTTGAAATTGAACGTTGAACTTTTCTTTAAGTTGCATAGCCTTTATTTTAGATCGTGTAGCCGTTGATTACATGCACACGCGCACACTCACACTTTCACGAAGTGCATGCCGTTGCCGATACACGAGATCGGCCTTACGGGCACGATCGCGCTCGCGCTTACGTTCGCGCACGGCAGTCCTCTTCTGCCGTGCAGCTGCACCCGCGGCCTACCCATGGTGACGGCCGGGAATGCATTGCGTGACGAGCGTAATGCAATGCAGATATATACAGTTCGTCTGGGTAGCGTGGCGTTGCAGTTCCCATTGTTCTTATCGGTACAACTGCGAATGCAAACTGGAGTGTTCTACGATTGTGCGTTATCGTGAGCGCAGATGAGCAGGTAGTTCAGTTGTGTAAGTTGGCTTTCCTGCAGTGCGTTTTTTGGCGTTCACGGTCGAATCAGTGAGACATAGAAAGCTTCGCTTTAAAAATATCGCGTGAGCCCGACCGTATAATAAGGCATCAATGCTACGATGTGTGCGCCAGTTACCAAGGGCTATCCTGCATCACCATTATGTCCGGGCCACGAAAAGGTGTGGTTCTTTGTGCGTACGTTTCGCTATACCCGCAAAGCCGAACACTAAGGCAAAAAATAAATAGTCTGTGATAGAGATTTACTCGCGTTCTCCTTAAATAAGCCGAGACATGCAGTGGCTTTCTTAACGTACTCTTAACTGACAGCTTGACTCACTTCCTACACTATACGCTGACCGCCAACGCATTGAGGAGGATATAACCAGGCTGGAGAATAGAAGACCGAGATAATGAGAACCTCTCATTATAAATTTCTGTGTTGGCGCAGGCCAACCTGCGCCCGACGTGTTCTAAAGACCGGCTACATTGCTCAAGAGAAGTGGCAGAGGGAAGGAGAGGGTGGAAAGGGAAGGGACTACTGGAAGTTGATGAGCGGCGCGAAAGGGGAACAGACTATAGTGTTGGCGAAAGTTTCCAGAGAAGCGTGGAATGAAAGGCAGCAATACTCGAATCGCGCGGAACGTCGTATGTAGTACGTACAGTGAGGACCCCAAAATAAGTACACAAAGGCCACAGCAGTCATTCCACGTAGGAGCACGTAGCTCATTTTCTTTAGCTGGTTGGTTTCGGCGCATTAACTCGAGCCGTCTGCGGCTGTGTACATCCGCGCAGCCCTCTGTCTGGGGTTCCGTCTTTGTACTTTCATTCCTCGAATCACAGAGCTAACTTTTTTTTTTATGAGGAAGCTGAGAAGTTTTAATACCGCAACATTAACACGTGCCTTCACGCCGTCTGGCAACTTTCTTGGAAGCAGCGTCCCCGGTGCGGAATCAAAAAAATAAGAATATAAGAAGAAATGAAAAATGATGATACGCGCAGCCAAGTGTGCTCTAATCGTGAGGATTCCGAGGTTTACGACGTGGAAATAGTCTGGCAACGTCGTCCGCGCCATATAGCGTCGTTGTGGAACCCGAACCGGGCCGCCATATCCTCGACGGCCTTTCTATTTATTTCATTTTTCTTTTCTTTTTTGACACCTATATTCTTCTTTTCTTTCTTTCACGTTTTATTATCTGCGGTGTGTCTCGGCGTCTGCTAAAAGTTGGACTACTGGGGGGTGCAGCTGAACGGCCAGCTTATTCGTCATTGCAGAGGGCTTGCGAAACCGCAGACACCTTAAAGGTCTTTTTCACGCGTTTCTTGCTTTTGTCCTTGTAGACCGCGTGCAGTCGCATTCAATATAAGCTGCAACACGGTTCCCGTGGTAGAAGAGGCCCCGAGACTGCACCCCGGCGCCGACATACGGAAAATTTGAGATCTTGGTTTCGTAAGTGCCAGTTCGGGTAATTACGAAACCGATTTTTCGAATGTCGGCGCCACTATGCAGTCTTGGAGCCCCATGAACCATGGGCACTGAGTTGCAGCTCATACTGAGCGCGACTGTAGGTACGTGGCTTACAGCATCGTAAAGGCTTCACCGGTAATCAGACGGCAGTTCTCACTGACTGTAGCGTAGTGGGATGTCACTGGAAGAATATTATATTAATATAATCGAACTTTGTCGTCGCATAACTGCACAGTGGAATGTTCAGAACTGCACATTGTTGCAAGCAATGTTGTTCTCATTGATTGAGGTTCATAACCTGAATTTTCTCAATTTTGACGAGGTTCGGCCCTTACACGGAGTGTAACCTTTTGGTCAAAATGGTGCCGGCGCAGCCGGCGAACACTGCACACCCCGGATCCCCGGATGCACCATTGCATCAGAGGTCAACGCGCAACTCTCGCCACCTAGTAGCGGCACGCGGAAGTACGCAGCGGGCGAAAATTCGCCGATGCGCGCGCACGGCATCGGGGCACCGAACGCGATTGCTTCTAAGATGGAAATTATTTTTCCAAATTTTGGCCTGCCAAGTTGGGGGTGCGGCCCTTGCACGGGTGCGGTCCTTACACGAGTCTATACGGTATCTGTCGAATTTCATTCCACTTCTCCCCCTCCCCCCATCATGTAATGTAATGCTATCATTTGCAATCATCATCATCATGCAATGACTTCATCTTGTGCTGTGGGTATGTGATAAATAAATAAAATAAAATTAGTAGGGGTCTCTTATGCTACAACTAAGACGAAAAAACGACCTCCTGCTGGCCAGCAGAACGCCATAGCACGAGCTCTTAGGGTTCAATGTCCCCGCTCTGTAAGCTTTGACGAAAAGCTGGGTGAGTTCGCATACGTTCATGTTGGCATATTGTGCAGCGCGAAAAGAAAAAAAAAAAAAAAGGGGCGGGGGAGGGGGGGGGGGGGGGTACGGACGAAACTCCCATTTCTTGGTGGATCTGCCTTCTTGATCGCTTGTACTGAATATGTGTCCCTTCTACCTGTATTGTTTTGGTGTTTCCTGTGACATGTGTGTGCCCTGTATGTCTTTGCTGACAATTTTGTTCGTCGTAGTTCCATACGTGTTTCTCTCTGTTTTTCTTGCACTTATTAGTCTCCAGTTAGCGCTGTAGTGTTGTCATTTTTATTTCCGTCCATTTTCATTAGTAATCTATCAACGTGAACTTGACGCTAGCTCCGTGAGGGCACCGTATTCTTCACGGAATAGAGTAGTGCACACAGTAGCTTGAACCCTATAATGGTAGCGGTACATAGGCATTCTTGCTGACAATGGTAGTGGTACATAGGCCCTCTAATAGTAGTGGTACATACGCATTCTGCGTAATTGATCTTCAATAAGATAACACAGACACATGAGATTCTAACTGTATTTAAGTGACGAAGAAATCATACACAACTTCAATATAGGTATAGGTTGGCATCAAAATAATAGAAAAAAGTCTTGATAGTGCAGATTAATGAAAACGACGGAAAGAAACGAAGCTACCCCTAAAACTAAGGACAGCGCAACGATCGATGAAACTACTATGGGGTGAATTAGAGAGCCAAGTGGGAATAGCCGATATTCTACAGTAGGGTTTCCACTTGGGCTTTCTGGTTTTCCATTATGCTACGCCGATATTCTAGTTGAGATTAAAAAATACCAAGTTGAGTTGCGCGGGCCATGGCAGGGCAGATAACCGGTGGTCCAGTAGAGTTGCAGAATTCGTGCCGAAAGAAAAGGGAAGCGCTGTCGAGGACAGCGCTTCTAAATGTCCTAATAAAATTAGGACATTTGCAGGCATAGAACGGAGCTATAGGTGACGCAAGACGAGGGGGGGGGGGGGGGTAATTGCAGATCACCGGGAAAGGTCTTCGTTCTACAGTATACATGACGATGATGATTATGATCACGACGATGGGGCTGGTGGGGCTGATGATGGTCGTTATGAAGATCCCTGATTTTGCATGCCGCACTGATATGTTGTCTACTTCCTCTTACAATGGCGCCGAAAAATTTACTGCTGAAATAACTTTCTCCTGCGCATAAGCATCCCACAGCGGGTTCTGTCAGCCAATGCGGTCACCTTCGTGCAAATGAACTCTCTCTGTTCATACTGGGGGATTAGCGGAGTGTTTATGACAATGACAAACATTGCGAAATTTCACGGATCAAACTCCTCGAGGTAAAGAAGAATTTAAAGACAAAGAATACATTATAATACGTATTCGAAGTATCGAACACTCGCTCAGGCCTGTAGAAACAAACCGAAACCGTGCGACGTAACGAGAAAAAAAAAGAAAGAAAAAGGTGGTGCACGCACGCACCCCGACCGCGCATCTTCGTACGAAATTTATCTCCGCAGCATCGCGCATTATGAAGACGTTCTTTTTTTTTTTTTTTTTTTTTTGTCTTCCTGTTTTCCCCGCAAAGAGCGTAGAATGATTATAGCAATTTCCGGCTCCTCTTTGCGATTCAAGAAGAAAACATGTGGAATAAGAAAATCAGTAAAAAACAAACTCCCACGCGGTCGACGGAAGGTCAAGCGCCAGCTTTCCGGCAGGAAAGAAAAAAAAAAGCAAAACAAAACTGTACAGCTAGCGAGGCTGATCTGAACGCAGTGAATTATTGTGAAATATCGCCTGTTTTCCTAACTTACTGTATTGTCTTATCTTTCTTTTCTATTTTCCTGAGAAAAGAAGAGCAAATTGCCCTTTTTTTTGTGGGCGTTTATCTGTTTCTCGTTATATATATCCTTCTGTTCATGTACTCGCCGTTCACGCAGTGCAGCACTCTGCCAAGCTGCGATAATAAATGAAGTTGCAGTGGAGATCGTCGTGAAGTGCTTTCATGTGAAATTGGTATACGTAAAAAAAGCGAAGGAGTAGCTGACACGTCTTCTTAAGAAGAACATCTTGAACGCCGGCAGTTCGGCGGTGGTACGTGGACGCTACTGTTTTAGAGATTTGCTTTTTTAATCGGGCTAAGCATTATCAATGTTCTTCCTTTTATCACACAAAAGAAAGAAAGAAAATAGAACATTCGCATATTATTAAATCATGCATTAAAAAAAATCACTTCCATTTTCATTTGCGCGATAAATCTCGCACAATTAGATTGCTTATGAGTTTCTAAATAGCCTCGGTTATTGAAGATTGTCTTCTTTTTTTCTTTTTAGTCATTTCTGAATTGGCCGCGAGCGAGCTGTTGCGGCATTTCGTTCTACAAGGAAGCAGCAGTGTTGATGGTTGTTCGCCGCAGAAAGAGAGATAGAGAGAGCTAGGCTTGGGAGGTGAAACAGACGAGCATCCGATTTGCTACCCTAACCTGGAGGTAAGGGAAATGCGGAATAGAATTAGGGAAAGAGTAAGCCGCCGTGACAAAAGAATGGATAAGCCACGGACAATATTAGGTACCCGTTCCTACTGTAAATTGCTTACATTTGTCCCTGCTTTTCCATGTATACTAATCAAATATCGCTAGAACGATTGGCAGTGCAATCGCTTCGTATATGCGGCAAGTGTTGCGTTCGAATCCTGCATCGCACCGCTGAGGACCCTTCTTTCTTGTCTGATAGGTTCGAGATGTCGTCACGCCGACGTCGTGATTCCTTCGTCGTCATATGTATAGGATCCGTACGTCCGATCGGGATAAGTTTACGTATGTTGAGCGAGGACGATACCCGAATGTGCCCATCTTAGTCATGCGCACTATAGTCGCAAATCGTCACTAAACAAGAACAGCTTTCTTCGCTAACACCAACGAGGCTTTACTCATACCGATTCTCGCATTGCGTAGGACCCCGCATATTTTCTTTTTTACGCATACTTCTCGGTCGTATCTCGCTGCAGATTTGGTTTACATATACGATGAATTGCGATTCTCATTGCATCAACTTCACGCGCAACGTATTTTGCCAATACCGCTGCTTCGTTGAGACACAAATTTCGTCGCAATGTCGTGTGCTCTGGCTCGCATCTTTCAGTAAAAAGCCTTCGTTTATTTTCTTCCTTCTTATCTTTCTGTCCTCCTTTCCCCTCCCTGCGTGTAGGGTAGACAACCGGGCGAGACCCTGGTTAACATCACTGCCTTTCCTTGTTATCTTCCCCTCTCCTCCCCTCATCTCTCTCTCTCTCTCTCTCTCTTGGTTTCTTTGCATATCCGTTATTTGGGCTGCAGTGCATAGCGTACAGGGGCAGAAGAATGTCAGAATGCCCACCACAGCAGTGTACGTTATTCTGTCTATGTCTGCGCTGTGCGGCAGCCCAAAGAACGCTCAACTAACTAGTGAAAAAGTGTGCTAAGCTTGTTACGACAGCAGACAAGATAAAACGCAGGCCACTCTTTTTTTATTTTATTTTTTTTTAGAGTAAGCATTTCGGTGCGGACGACTTTATATCGCGTATAGTTTAAAAAATGGACCTCGAGCTTTCCACTTGTCCTAGCTTAGTAAAGGGGTAGAAGCCCGCCCGAGGCGAGCTATGTCGCCGGCAAAGCCTGGCAACTGTCCCTTTCGGGTGACGAAAGCCATGTCAGAGAGGCAATTGGTGGGATTCCGAAATCATTACTTATCAGCCATTGGCCCACACCGCCCGTTAACGTCCTAACCGCGGTTGCAACCTTGTTATGGTCACCGTCAGTCAACGTCGTATCTCCAGGCGTCTTTTTTCCTTTGTGTTCTTTTTCTTTTTCGCTTTCTTTCGCCATCCTTTATGTTCGCGACGTGGCATCGCACGCTGTCAAGGCCCACTAGGGCCCAGTGCCTCGTCTTTGATGCCTGGAAGCCCTCCGGCATTATTGCCTACTCATTGTGACCTATGACCTGCGGGCATCACCAGTATAGAACGTGCCAAGGAAAATTTCTTCTTGACTGTTCTGTGGTAATAACTTGTCCTTAAAGGAGAAACTTGATTTTTCTGCTGTCCTTGCGGAGTGAGTGAGTGAGTGAGTGAGTGAGTGAGTGAGTGAGTGAGTGAGTGAGTGAGTGAGTGAGTGAGTGAGTGAGTGAGTGAGTGAGTGAGTGAGTGAGTGAGTGAGTGAGTGAGTGAGTGAGTGAGTGAGTGAGTGAGTGAGTGAGTGAGTGAGTGAGTGAGTGAGTGAGTGAGTGAGTGAGTGAGTGAGTGAGTGAGTGAACGCGTACGTACGTACCCGATGGGTCATCGACTTGAACCATGTTTACACGCTCGCTTCGCTGCTGCTAAATCACAGATTCAAAGAGCAGCTGCGCTTTTTTTTTCGGTAAACTTCAAAGACCACGCTCCACAATGAATGTCAAGCCCGCCCGCGGAATAAGCCTGCATACGCTCAGCGGCTGCGGAACGCATACCGCAACCGGTTTCACTTTTCAGCTGCTCCACCACCCTACGCCTCCAACACTACGCCCACGGAAATCAGTCACTGCAAGCCCAAGGCACATCAGGGCCGTGGGTATAGCGCCAGCGAGAACAAAAAGCAACATGAAGTGCGGCGCTAATTCTCAACGCGATGTGTGTTTATACACCCGTGAGGCTTAAAGCAGCTGCTGGATAGCGCGCTTCTCGTTTCACGATGAAGCCAGCTCGCTCCTCTTAAAAGCTCTCCTCGGAAATGCGTCGACGCTCGTCAAGCGCAACCGTATCGTTCGCGGTTTCCCTCATTAGCAGTTGTTCCGCGTACGCTTCTCTGCTTCGAGCCCTTCCGCCACCAATGCGTCCCCTTGCATTTCTGTTTTCTTTTGTTCTTCTTTGCTCTACGTCTCAATCATTTCGTCAGAGTGCCTGAGCGAGCAAATAAAGAAAGAGACAAAGTGGCCGTCGCCTGCTTGTCGCCTCGATCCGGTTCCCTAATCCAATAGTGCCTCGCGTCAACGCTTCTCGGAGAAGACGCGCGCCGCGAAATCAGAGCGCCAGCGGCGCCTTGCGCACTGTTGGGAAATCAAAGGCGCGCCGCCGGTGCGCGCGCGCGCGCGCTTGGATAGAAGGGAGATGTTTACTCTTTTCTCCGTCTCTACACGGCTGCCGTGAGAGGAACACGGCGCAAACTATACCGCCAGACGAATGCCGGTGTAAATATACAGACGCTGCGTCTACAGAGTTCCGCACACAGGTATAGGAAAGCGACGGTTCCTCTCGTCAATTGCCAGCGATATAGATACTAAAACATATATACTTCATCCAGATTTCATGGAGCCTGTTGCGAGTGCCGTGATCATAACCACCTGTGTCATCAGCATCATGTTTCTTTGGCGGAAGTTTTGTAGTAGCTGGAAATGCGAAACAAATGTTTGTCGCTACTTAGGTTTCGGGTTAGGGACCGGACAAAAAGCGATGGAACGAAACATGTTAGGCCTAACGTTAGGAGACAGGAAGAGAGCGGTGTGAATCGGAGAACAAACGGGGATAGCCGATATTCTAATTAACATTAATGAAAAAAATGGGGCAGGGCAGGCCACGTAATGCGTAGGATGGATAACCGGTGGACCATTAGAGTTATACAGAATGGATACCAAGAGAAGGGAAACACAGTCGAGGACGGCAGAAAACGGGCGGGTTGGCTGATGAAGTTAGGAAATCTGCAGTCGCAAGTTGGAATCAGGTATAGCGCAAGACAGGGGTAATTGGAGATCGCATGGAGAGGCCTTCGTCCTGCAGTGGACCTAAATATAAGATGATGATGATAATGTTTTGATATCGAGTGCCGGGTGTCTGAGCCGTGATGCGGTTATCGTCGTCGTTCCGTAATCGTCCACGCCGTTGTCATCGTGTATGAGCATCGAGGCAGCTATCTCGCGGCTTTTGAGGCGACCTGACGATTTCCTTTCAGCGATAGTCTACTGATTCTTTAATTTTCTTCATCATACATGAGTTATGTTTACTTTCATTTTAAAGTTGATGATACTAGCTAGCTGGCAGCCAAATTATTCAGGTTATCCGTGCTAGCTATCTTCGGGAGGCTGTTAGGTCTAATTGAAAGAGAGTTAAGAATTGAACTCTGGGATGTTTTTTTTTTCTCTCTCTCTCGCTCTTTCTATCTATTTTCTTTTCCCTTGCTCTCACTTCCCCAAAACGCTTAGCCATGCTTTCTCTTCACAATTTTCTCTCTCTCTCTCTCTTTAGACCACCTAGACTGCCTCGTCATCGGTGGTGGCACTTCCATCAGCCGTCTCGGTGCGCGCCAACGAAAATGCGAACGTCGACGAAGCAGAGCTCATAAATGCGTTAAAATTTTCTATTCCTCGTCTACGAACAGCTATACTGGCTCTGATCACACATCAGCGTTTTCATTTTATGCCCCACAGTTTCACGACGTACCTGACAACCCTTGTCATGTACTTACATCGCACGCGACTGTCAAAAAGCGATGCCTAATCAGGGTAGAGGTTAACGAGTAGTGCGGGCCTTTCCAAGACCGCTAAAGGCGTACACATCATAAACTTGTACATTATTTAAGGCATCATTCAAAATGATAACGAGACAGAAAATAAAGGGGGGATTGACAAATAGTTCAGAAAACGAAAGTAGAAGAACAGGATTAGCCTGCAAGCTCGAAATTTTAACTCCGCAGCAAAAGGAGATGAGGCAATTCTGCGGACGGCACCTAACGGAATGTTAAAAACACGGCGATACGTTAAGCTGTTCGCTTGCTCTTGTAAACCTTACGGAAGTGGGAAACTGCCGCAACGTTTAATGCGTTCGTTTTGTCCGCTTCAGACACACGGGCAATCGGTTGAAGTAGCTTTTGCGTCTGATTTCTTTTCATTTTTTTATAGCAGACTCACCGAGTGCAAAACTTGATGCTTAGAGTTTCCTACACTAGAGGAAACACTGGCGCTGCAATCGTTAAGCAACCATGGGAATTATGGGAAGTACATGGATTCGTCTTATCTTCGTGCTTGTGGATTCAGACGCTCCTGTGGCTTTGTTTATTATACGCTTTATCTGCATTCATTGTCCTAACTTGTCAAAGTAATCTATACCTTTATTTTTAAGTGCAGGAGGTAATAAGACTCTGCGAACACGCATAATCGCTACTAATTGATTGAAAATGATCAGTTTACAAAAGTCACGAAGTCGTTCAAAAAGCCAGAAGGACGAAGTTTAGTCAAATTCATGCGCTAGCCATAATTCCCATGCTGGCTGAACCACCCTGCTTGCAGCGGTCCCGTAGACACTAACGCCACAGTTGGCAATTGCATGAAACTATATAATTTGATGCGTTTCCGCCTATAGATAAGTGGTATGTTCCAGGCAGTAAACTAAAGTGCGCATATTGCTCTTTGTTCTTTGTTCTCTCCAGGCGTCAAATTTCGAATTGATTAAGCTCTTTCTTAAGTGTAGCATTTCCGAATTTCACATGCCTTTGCGCGAATAAGTCAAATGGGAAAGGTGGACGTGGTGGTAAATGAGGGTAGGGCCAATTTCTACTTTATTCAAAGTATCCTCTTGCTGTCAACAAGGGTTACGCAACATTTCTACATGAAGCGGCTGGAGCAATTGACAAAAAAGAACGCGCATCGATAAAGGGATCCATCGGTAAATGGATCGGTAAAGGGATCCACTCGGTAAAGGGATCGGTAAAGGGATCCACTCTTCTGAATCAAAGAGTGCACAGAGTGCAGGGTCACTGCCACGATCACAGCAATAATAGGGCCTCTCACTCTCACCGGACAGACCCGTGCACCTCGTTCCCTTCCATTTGGACCCCCGCTGCGTCTTTATAGCCTGAAAATTTCTCCGACCGGTCACACCGGTCGCACATGGGCCCGGGGCCTACCTGGGGCCCGGCCCATATTGTTAACGACTCTGTGAACTGCCCAAAGTGCAGCGGCAGATGTTCGCCATCTGCTGTGACTGTGTCCAGGAGCAAAGGTGACACGAGTGGAGGCAGAGGAGGAGATCTTAACGAAGAGAAAAGAGGAGAGGTCAGCCTGGAAAGTGTGTCTCTAGCTTGCTGCTATACTCACCGGCGTAAGGCGAAGTGGGAGATACAGGCAAAGAGCGAGGCATGAGGCAGGTGACTATGATATTGTCACGTAGTAGTGACGTTGAAGAAAACAGTCGCAAAACTGTGAATGACGAAACGGACTTTTTATTGGGCGAACCTGTGCCCACAAAAGCAAGTTGCACTCGAAGCACAACGATAGCGACGATCGAACACAGTCGGTGATCGTCGAAATCTGATCAGCGGCGCAACGCGTCGGCTTTTGTACATGAGTCATCGAAGGTTCCAGATTAATCCCTGGTGCCCGCGTGTCTTCCAGAATGTACTAGACAATTCGCGTCACTCATACAATCAGATTACATAAGCGTCTGTGGCAACAGACAATAGATAGAAGCATCGATAACGTTCGAGAAACTTCCAATACGTGCGGGCGCGTCCTGTGCGTAGCGATAACGTTTAACCTTTGTCAGCCGGTGAAAAGCGGTCACTGGTGAAAGATAAGCATGTACACGTGTCAATATAGTACAATGAGCTACTATACTATAATGTACCACTGTCGGAAGACCTCTTGCTGGGCGCATGGCCACAGAGTTGGCAAACGATAGAGACAATGCGTGCTATTTCACGTTTCTTAGGCGACACGGGCCTGGACTCACGATTGTGATATTTATGCAATGTGTCCTTTCACCTTGTTCCTCCCATTGTCATCCCCCATTGTGACCCTCTTTCTTCCCCTCTTCCCCTTCCCTTACGTCGAGTAGCAGGCTAGATGTTCCATTTTCCGGCCGACCTCTCTACATTTTCAAATCATTAAACTACTTCTTCTTCTTACTATATCTGCGGATGTGCCCTTTAGACTCACTATACGCAGGAGGAATCGTGTACTCACAAATCATTATCACGCAAACACGTTTCGCACAGTCTTCACGTCACACTGGTTTTAGAAAGTTTAGAGATGCCGGGGTACGAAGGGACTAGCCTACAAACTACGAGTGGTTAATTATGGACATTAAGTTGCACAGGCCGTTTGAGCAGCTTCTTAATAATAATGTGCCGTGCGGAAACCCCTTCGGCCAAGTAGATAAAGAAAACAAAAGCAATAGATTGCAGTTTTTCGATCAGTTTTGAGAAGCCTTTCGCATCAGGTGTGATGTGAGGAACTAGACAGGATTAAAGATGGCACTGCAATGGTCACATATAGTCAAGTGTAGGTCGCTCATATCATTTCCACGTTGTTGGAAATTGGGAAGAGAAAATTCATCTTCCTTTCTTTCATTCTTTCTCTTCTTTCTTTCTTTCTTTCTTTCTTTCTTTCTTTCTTTCTTTCTTTCTTTCTTTCTTTCTTTCGTCTTTCCTTCCTTCCTTTCTTTCTTTTGTCGTTCTTTCTTCTTTCCATTTTTGACGACATTGGCTGGAGTGATTCAATGATCGTTTTACTGCGGGCGCATACGTCGGGCAAATATTCCCGTCTTCTTCCCACGTGCAGATAGAGCCCCATTTTAATTTAGCGCTCGCAATTAGAAGCTGACGGCGAAATTATCGCCATCCACTGAGGACTTTATTGGCGAACTTCTAGAACATAAAAAAGTCAAAAAGCAAGGACACGGAACGCGCTTAATAAATGAGCGCGCGCATTAACCAAGCGCCTATTTCTGCCCTACCGACATTTCTCGCGGGACAGTTCATTAAGGCAGCGAGCGATACGTTTCTGCTATCGGGGACTTGGTCCTAGACGTCGCCTCCGCGACGAAGCTTCTACAACGGAACGTCTTCTCCGGGGGTCGATGTGTTCCCTTTCGTCGCCTCTCCGTCTGTCAAAGGTCTAAACGACGGCTCCGCTAAACGACGTGCAGCTTCCAGGATTACTTGCTCTATTGCACCAGGGCTACAGTGCTTCTTCGCTCTTATTATTTCTTTCTTCACTGAGTCTCCTACTCCTTCTTCTACTTCTTCTTGTCGCTGTTGTTCTTGTTCTTCCTCCTGTTAGTCATCTATTCTCCTTCTACTTCTGCCTCTTATGGGTGTTGTGCTTGTTCTTCCTCCTCTTCTTTATGTTCGTTTTGTTGTTCTGTACTCGTTATTGTTATTCTTCTTCTATTTCGTCATCATCTTCTACTTCGCCTTCGTCTTCAACCTCTTTATCAACTCCCTCTACTTCGCCTTCTTCTTCATGATCATGTTCTTCTACTTTGTCTTTGTCTTCTTCTTCCACTTCGTCTGCTTCTTCTTGTATAATATCAGATGCGGGTACCGAGATGCTGGCTCCGAAATGGGATAAAAATGAAATAAACACTCAACAAAGAATACAGCGAGAGGTACAAAAAAAGAAAAAAAGAAAGAAAAGCATTTGGTTAAGATGCCGGGCAGTCAGTTTAGAGAAACCTCAAGCGTTCACGAAACGAGTCGCGGCACAGCTGCCACAGAAAGAGCGCAGGTTCAGCATAGTGAAAACGAAGAACGCAGAAGCGGTTTGACTGAACAAACAGCAGCGGCGACACTCTTCGCATCGCACTATATCATTACAGACACTGTAAACATGAACACGTACAAGCACATCTGTGTAATAAATGGGTTCTTTGCAGTATAGTTCTAATTGCTCTTCTTTTACGGGAGTGGGTGGTTCGTACCTATCTTCATAAACATTCGTCAATGTGTCGTTACCGGTGTTTGTGTTCCAGTAAAAGGATCGAGCTTTGCCGAGTAGCATCAGAGCACGATTACTCTCGCAATCTCGACGAATGTAGCCAGCGAAAATAGCCTTTACAGAGACCCCTTCTATAAATAACAACGTGCACCTAATGGCCGCTCGCATGATAGCGGCTTCAACGTTTGCGCGCGGGGCTTTGGCTTGAGTGGGCCAGCATTCGTGAATCCCTGAGGCAATGTAGGTTGCCCTTCCCCCATATCTCAACGGTGGGTCGCTATTTCTCTCGGTCTTGTGTTCAAACTGTGTAGTTAGCTGTAGGCGCACCTTATATTAAAAAAAAAAGAAGAATGGTCAAAATGGATCCGGAATCCTCCGCTATGGTGTCTTCCATACATATAGGATTTAACGCCTGAAAGCACAAACGGGACACCGCGGAAGCAAAAGAAGACAAACAAACCGTTTTTTTAAACGTGTTTTATATATATTTTTAATGTCTTAACGTTTCCACTGGAAATTGTTACGCCCTGTCTCCTCAGCTACTCAGCCTTCTGCCTAAAGTGTATAGAGAAACTTATATGAGTGAGGGTATAATATTTAATCATAACAATTTTTAAGCGTTATTTGTGGAAACTGAAACTTCGCTTCTTTCATATAGTGGAGAAGAAAGTATCGACTATTTTTTTCGTTTTACCGTCTGTTTCACCTCCTTGCGCTAAACCTTCCCTGAACTTTTCCTTAGTCATTTTGCGTTTAGGATGACTGCGGCAAGCTTAATCGCCGTTTGACAGTTTGACCACGTCCACAGGGAAAATTCCCTATCAGTTCACTAGTTCGTTGAAACATCCCTCAGATTACGTTGCTGGAGGTGCCGCGAAGTTCAACCGTGTATATCTACTGAATAGTCCAGTTCCCCGCCCGTCTGCAGTAACCTATATAGCCTTACAGCACCTCTATCATTGGGTCACTAACCACAGCAGTTCTTATTGCATTTACAGAGCTCCGAATATCGATATAGTTGGTTATGTGGTTGCACGTTTCGTCCAGTGGAGCGGGAAGCTTGGCTATAAGGAAGATCGTATGGATTGGCTACGGGCAATTGATCGCTTGCTGGCGATTTTAAGCGTGCACCCTAACTCACCCTAACCTCAGCACGCGTGTACTTTCGCATTCTGCGACGCAAATGGTTCGCGTCCCGTACGTCAACCGCAATTATTATTATCTCCCCCCCCACTCTCCGCTTCCCCCTACGTTACGCCAATTGCGTGGCTGGCCTCACCTTGCGTGAGAACGCCGGCTCCTCAATATCGAATGAAGTCCAGAGTGCGACAAAGCAATCCTACCTTCCACCCCAGTTAGCGTGAAAGAGTATAAATAGTTATTCTCTTTATATTCTTTAACTTCAACTTCGTTTCTTTTTCAGCAAATTGTCGGGGACTCCGTTGGCAAGGAAAGCTGTCCCAATTAGCGTGAGGAATGCCTCGCGGCCCTTTCACACAACAGCTTTCATACCAGCTCAACACTAATTGTACACTGTTTTTATTGCGATAGCGATTATATGGACGCCCCATGGCGCATGTTTGCCGTCGGCGTCGCCGTCGCTGTCATGTTTCGTATAAAGTCCAAGGGCGATAACACCGTCACCGCGCGCCGTATGATGTATGTGCGAGTGAAAGCGTGCGAGGGGAGCCGACGATCGCGGCTCAGTCTCGCGCGCGCAAGGGAGAAAAGCGGGAAGGTAGCGCGCCGTCTACGGTCGCGTGCTACGTTCCGGGGGAGGGAAGAGAGGGGGAGGGAGGGCGGCGTTGTGCAGTGTCTAGGTGAGCCGACCACTCATACCTTTGTGCGTGCTGCGTTCTCGTCACTGAGTTTGCGTTGAAGCGATAGACAGCACGAAGGTGACTTCGCGCGCTGCTGCCGCCGCGCTTCCTCACGCCAGCGTTTGGACATCGTTTGTCCGACATTTTTGTGTAACCAACTTACCTCTACATTTCGCCGGCGCTTGAGGGTATGTCTAATAAATAAATAAATAAATAAATAAATAAATAAATAAATAAATAAATAAATAAATAAATATCTGTCGATAGTTTGGTCTGATCCACCTGGCGCGCAAAGTGTGTGGTGAGAAACAATGTCTTTCTCTATGATTAAGCATTCAATACAATGGTAACATCAAGACGAACATAGAGAGAGAGAGAAACGAAGAGGGAAAGGTAGGGAGGTTAGCTAATGACGTGCCCGGTTGGCTACCCTGCACTTGGGCAGGGAAAGGGAAAGAATAGATAAGTATAGAAAGGAAATAATGACACATTGAGTCATTAGCAGAGGAATCTTCACTGTCACAAGTGTTCGTATAATCCAGTATCCTTCACGAAGTGCAGAAGGGCGTTTGTGACCTTTTTCATGCAAGAATGCATAGGCCATGGTCCAAGGATATTTTCTTCGAAGAGCACTCTATTATCTAACAGGTTGAGTTTAGCTTAATTGTAGTGTACGTCGTTTAGTGTCAACTGATGGGCAGCGACACAGAAGGTGCTCTAGAGTCTCATCGTACCCGCACAAACTGCACACCTCACTGTTGGCCATCCCTATTAGGAATGAATAGGCATTGGTAAATGCGACTTCCAATCACATGCGACAAAGTAATGTTTCGCGATGGGAGAGTCCAAGGGCTAGGCGAAATCGCAAGTTAGGGTCGAGAGAGCGCAAGAGTGAGTTGGTGAAAGCTGGTGAAATCCATCGTAAGGGTGTGACGTGAAGAGCAAGGGATTGAAGTTGCCGCACAGCATCCGTTCTTGAGAGTGGTATAGGAACCCGCTGATGTTTTTGATGAGCCGAACACGCAGCTTCACTGCGCTGTCGTTGCCGACAATTCCGCAATGGCTCGGATACCATTGAAATAAAATGTGTCCATTCTCGAGCGCGTGATGATGAGCGTGCCTTATTTCGTAGCTGCTCGTGTAAACCATGACGTAGGGACACACTGCAGAGCTTGTAGGGCTGCTTTGGAACCGCAGAAAATGGCCGAACTATTTCGGCTGCTGGAGCACGTGACGTAATTGAGTGCACCTTGAAGAGACGCAAGTTCTGCTGCTGGGTAGACGTGGCATCGTGCGAATATTTACATTGCAAAGAGATGGACTCCCATGGAACAAATACTGCTCCGCCCAAGGTATAGCCTCTACCTATCAATGGTTTGATTGCCTGCCAATCCTTTTGCCAGTGCTACGACGATACTAATTTGTATAACCTCCATAGTTTTTCTGGTTACCTACGTATACTGTTTTCCAAACTTCATTGAGTCTCAGTATTTTGCAAAAAGTAAACATACAGTGAAGTGCAGTTCTACTCTGGGCGTATGCCTTTTATCGCGATGCCTTTGTAGCACGCGTGAAAGAAACAGGTACGTCAGCCGCTAGTAGAAATTAAAATAAATTTCGGCAGACACACTTAATGCTTACGTGGGATAGTGCAAAAGCATTAGAGTTCCTTTGGTGAAATGTTTATTTACGCGCGTTCCTTGCCCGCCCGAGCTCTCGCCTGCGCTCTAACTGCGCCTCGGTAAGTCCAAATCAAAACGCGCTAAGCGTCTCAACGCGCTCGCTCACCCGCGAGCAGTTCATAACTCGAAGGACCGCTCAGTGACGTTCAATTGGACATGAATGCTTTTATGCGGTGGCACTGGGGAGCGGCTATTTTGTAAGCGTCGACCTGGTGGACTCTTACAAAATAGCCCCCTCATCCCCAGGACACTGCTGGCGGATTTATGATATCGCCGTCGCCGTGATGTTCTGTATAAAGTACAAGGACGATAACATTGTCACCGCACGCCGTATGCTGTAAGTACGATTGAAAGCGTGCGAGGGTGAAAGGACAATGGCGGCTTAATCTCGCGCGCGCAAGGGAGGAAAACAGGGAGGAAGGGCGTCGTATTCCCTAGCCCGCAAGGCACCGGGGGGAGGGGAGGAGCATTCGACTCCGGCGCCTGCTTCGTATGGCATGGTCGCGCGTGCCCTATCTTGAAATGAATGAATGAATTCTGGGGTTTTACGTGCCGAAACAACGATTTGATTATGAGTAACGCCGTAGTGGGGGACTCCGTATTAATTCTGACCACCAGGGAATATTTAACGTGCTCCCAATGCATGGGACACGGGGAGAGCACCTCGATCCCTACACATTTCGCCCCCATCGAAAGGCGGCCGCCGCAGCCGGAATTTGATCCCGCGACCTCGTGCTTAGCAGCCCAACACGATAGCCGCTAATCCACCGCGGTGGGTGTATCTTGAAAGCGATCTGCGATGTGTACGAAGTGCGACGAGTGTTGATAGCATTGATAGCTTCGTGCGTTCTGTGTTTTCCCCGCTTAGTTCACGTTGAAGTTAGAGGCAGCACGAAGGTCAATTCGCTCGCGGCTGCTGCCGCGTTTCCTCTTCTTTCTGGGGTTTTACGTGCCAAAACCAGTTCTGATTATGAGGCACGCCGTAGTGGAGGGCTCCGGATTAATTTTGACCGCCTGGGGTTCTTTAACGTGCACTACAACGCAAGCACACGGGCGTTTTTGCATTTCGCCTCCATAGAAATGCGGCCGCCGCGGCCGGGATTCGATCCCGCGATCTCGTGCTGAGCAGCGCAACGCCTTATAGCTGACTAAGCCACCGGCCGCCGCGTTTCCTCACTCCAGCGTTTCGACAGCGAGCTTTCGCGGTCATCGAGTGAGATGTGTTCGTGTTTGCTTGTGCACACGTGACACCATGCTTTTTAATTAGTTAGTAAGCGAATGTCTACAAGTTTCTACGGCAGATAAAGCTTACTTTGTATAGTCGTCAACTAATTTGCTTTCGCAATCGATGCTTCACCTATCGGGCGAAACTGCGTCTTTTTTGGGGTGTGTACACATAAACACAATATTTCAACATTATATTAAGAAGCTATTCAGTATAACAAGGGAAACAACGAACTAACTCACAAATATGTAGTGCAATAAAAGTAAAAGAAAATGCTATTACGACAAATAGCATTCTCATGGTGAAAGTAAAAAAAATGCTAAATTTGATTAGCTACTTCGATATAACAACCGGATATAAACGAAAGACGTACGCTGTATTATCAATGTCACGTGAACAATTCCTTCAATTTACGAAGAGGAAGGTCTTAACGCATTGTGTTTCGTAGTAATTTTAATATAATAGTACGCGAAATATCAGCGAGGACATCACGTGGCCGGTGCTGTCATTGCGAAATCGGTAATCGATCACTTTCACGTGTTCGGGAATCATTGCAGAACCTGATAAATTACGTTGTGTGATTTTCTAGCATTCACTTGAAGATAGGAAAATCTTTATTTATTGACTAAGGGGTACTAAAATAAACGTAGGGGCTGTGAGATATGATCTAGTGTAGGACTACTGGTTCATTTCGGCCACCTTATGTTCTTTAAAACCCGCAGGCCCATAAAGCTCGGTGCTTGAGCACTTTCTTGCCTTCCGTCCCAGTCGACTTCTGTCCACATTCCTTGCATTCCATGCAACCATGGAGGCTCGTTTTTCCCTAAATTATTTCCTTCATAGGCATGTCCAATGAATCTGTATGACAAACAGACACAGACAGACAGACAGACAGACAGACAGGCATGCATGCATGTACACATACATACATGCATGCATGCATGCATACATACATGCATGCATGCATGCATACATACATACATACATACATAACATACATACATACATACATACATACATACATACATACATACATACATACATACATACATACATGCATACATGCATGCATACATACATGCATGCATGCATACATACATGCATACATACATACATACATACATACATACATACATACATACATACATACATACATGCATGCATGCATGCATACATACATACATACATACATACATACATACATACATACATACATACATACATACATACAGACATACATACATACATACATGCATGCATACATACATGCATACATGCATACATGCATGCCTACATACATACATACATACATACATACATGCATACATACAGACATACATACATGCATACATGCATACATGCATACATGCATGCATACATACATGCATGCATGCATACATACATACATACATACATACATACATACATACATACATACATACATACATACATACATACATACAACATACAGACCATGCATGCATACATACATACATACATACATACATACATACATACATACATACATACATACATACATACATACATACATACATACATACATACATACATACATACATACATACATACATACATACATACATACATACATACATACATACATACGGAATATCCTTGAATGCAGAGATTGTGGTACATCTTGGCTAGCGAGCACCGACTCAAGGAAAGGCCTCTAAAAACATGGCGGATATCGATACCTAGCGAAAGTATAGTGCCTGACACTCATTCGCGGGTGTATTAAAGGCGCGACACAAAATAGCGATTGTTGAAATTTTAGAAGCTTGAACAGGTTCGCATTCCATTCAATAGCGCCGCCCCTATTGGACTTCTCTCCAATGGAAACACTTTTCAACTGCGCGCTACGGCTATGGCTACGACATTGAGATATTTCGAAGGTTTTGTAAATAGCGCGCGCGCTTCCTTCAGTGATCCCGTAGCCCCCAAGCATGAACGATTCTGTCATGCAGAACAGCGTCAACCCTATGTGCTCCTTTATTCTTTTCTCTTTTTTTTTTTCACCGAACCATGTTCACATTCATTCCCGACACATCACCCTTTCATTACATCCACTCGTGAAATCAATCATCTCGATCGATAGTCGCTGTCATGACCCTCTGCTCCTTTTTGCTGTCTCATTTTTCTGCAAGCTGCCGTAACCGACTTTCTTTAACTGCTTCTTTCTCTGCAATTTTTTTTTCCTTCCATGCTTCCGCGTCGCACGATCGCATTGTCATCACTTATTCACATTCGCGTACAGCGCCGGGCCTTGCTCCGACGAAGCAGAAATGTTGACTCAGCCTTCATCAAACCAGTCAGCATGCGTCGCCTGCCCCGAACGCTCCCGTTACTTTTATAGGTTATTTTCTGTAGCCCCCAAATGAAGCCGTTTGAAAATACCGTTAATACCGCTATTTCAGCGTGTTCTTCACCTGGAGTGCGTGCGCTTCAAAAACAAAACAAAAAACAGAAGAAAGACCGAAACAAAAACAAAATCACCGCAAACATGCGCCAAACGTCTCGCAGTTTTACCGTTTCGTAAAGCCCGTGGTGAGACGAGGCATGTATAGCGCACGAGTGAGTTGCTGTGCCGAAGGATTTCGCGCTCAAAGAATAACGACACAACGAGCAAACTTTGGGCTTTCGCGTGCTCCGCGGCGTCTCGATCTGTTTTTTCTCGGTTACTGAGCAGGCAAAAACAACAAAAGGCCGAACAGGTATAGAATTGGTACCTAAAATTTGCGCTGCATTCGCGAAAACTGGCGGGCTCCCGCGATCGGCGTATATATATATATATATATATATATATATATATATATATATATATATATATATATATATATAGCGTATACAGAGCCCTCGTGAAAGGTGTTGAACATCAGCAACACAACTTTATAAGGAACTTTTTTTTGTCCTCTGGCACTTAGTGAATACGAGAGTCGACTTTTGTGTTTTCGTGGAGGGTGTTTGTTGCTGTTGCTATCGCGGGGCGGCTTTCGAGTATACTTTGCGAACAAATTCCGCTTCGACTCATTTGCATGTGAACAGTCTCGTGCACGCGCGGGTCTGAGTATTCCTAAGCACATATGGCGCTTGTTCCTGTGTTTGCGTACCTACACCTGTGTGTCGTGGTTGAGGGAGCAGGGAAATTGGGCGAGAGAGGAAGGGGGAGGCAAGTGCGCGCCAGCGCTCAAGCAGCTATGGCAGTTTGACACGCAGAATCAAACACGGGGAAAGCCCGATTTTTCTGATAGTAAGCAATCGCCTAGTAACCTTCCTCCAACAACTACGAACCCTGCAGTTGATTTTTTTTTCCTGTCAGTAAGGGACTGCTTGTTATCTCACCCCAACGACTCCAAAGTCTAACGCCTTGTTTAACAACTTACCTTCGTGCTGGTGTTGCGAGTTTCCGTAGTAACGAAACACAGATCTGCACCTAGCATGTGGTATGAAAGCCATCCTATAATGGCAAACGTAAAAATGATCCAATGCTGGTTTGACGCCCAACTCCCAAGCGGCTTGTGCACGTTTATTCAAGCTAGCATGCGGTGCGTCGTAGTTTTTTTTTTTTTTTTAGCTTCACAACGTGCACAGCTTAGTCAATATAGTTTTCTGCTCACTACATAGGTAGTTTTTTTTTTTCGAAATAGTTCCCCTTCACAAACGTTGGTTACAAACCTGTTCCTTGTATACTTCAGAAACTCGCACGGCTCTTCTACTGCGTGTAGCTTTGCTCTCTTTTAAGCAGTTCGACGACCACTGAAGAACTCCTTGAATACTTTTTTTTTTACTTGTGTGTATGTATGTGTGGGCTTGCGTGCGCGCGTGTCAGTCTTTGCGTGCGTGCAACATTGCTTTCATCCTCGTGTTTACTTTGCCTTTATAACTTTTCGAGTTTTCCGCATCACTAAGCCAAAAAAGAGTAGCCATCTGCACACTACAGTAATTAGGTCTGCTTTCATGTATTCATTTCAAGAAAAAAGAGAAAATGTAAGGACTATTCCCGTTCGTAAGTTCATGCGGGAATGAAAGCGCGGAAGTTGTCAGTGACGCCGCGGGTTTGTCTTTTCATGAACAGACCTCAAAGAACGCCTCTGTATACCTCCGGACGAACTATACAAAGCACATCAACTACAGCATTAGCTCGGTCCACAAAGCCTCACCGCTGTCGTCCGCCCCTTTCAAGGTCACACGCGTTTAGCACTACATATACCGCACAGCTGCCAACAACGTAGTTGAAGCCTCGTGGTTCGCGACGCCACGATTTTTTTTTTATTGCGCTAGCAATTATATGGACACTTCAACCGGATTTCTGCCGTCGCCGTCGCCGTGAGGTTCCCTATAGATAAAATCTTCGCCGCGCGCCGTATGCCCGAGCGGAAGCGTGCGGGGACGCGCGCTATCACAGAGAGCGAATGCACTCAATCTCCCACGCGCAAGGAAGGAAGCGGGAAGCCAGCGCCGGAGGGAGCGGGGGGGGGGGGGGGGGGGGCGCACTTCTACTCTGCCAACAACCGCGCTCGTCGCTCGCTCGCACCGTCGCTTATCTCCCCACGGCTCTGACCTTTATGCGCCGTGCATTCGCCGCTCAGTTTCCGTTGAAGCGATAGACCGCGCGTACCTTCGCCCGTTGCTGCGGCGTATGCGCTTGCTGCCAGCGTTTTGACAGTCGTTGTCTGCAGTCATTCAGTGTGATCTATTCATGTTTGTTTGTGCGCGCTCACACCACGCTTGTTCAATCAGTTAGTAACAGTCGGGCCACATTTTCCAACGCACGCTACACATGCAATGCTGCCTGGGTCGGCAGTGCAGCGCTACAGGTGTGTCCCTTCGCACGCGCTGCCCACGGCAAGCGTTTCTCATCAACACCACCGTTTCACACGCGCCTTCTCGTGGTCATCGAGTCTCTCTTCATGTCAGTCTACTTGCGCCGCAGCACACCTGCTTACTTAATCAGCTCATGTTTACTACAATTCATATTGCTACAAAAGCCGCTCACCTTACTTCGTATGACATTGCTGTGTTGCTATCGCATTCATTGCTTCGCCCTTAGGGTGAAACTGTGACATTTTTTTTTTTCACGCTCCGGATTTCATTCTGGGAAACAACAGGTATGGAGGCTTCGTGCGGTCACCGGGCGCCCACGAAGAACAATTACGAAAACGTGCGGCGAACTCGACGCATTAACGCTATCGCGGTTGGTTGGACAATGCGTGGACTCCGCATCACGCCGGTTTGCGAAGACGCGCGGCGCGGTCGGTGGGGTATACCAGTGAATGGCGCACTATGCTCGGCCATTGTCGAGAACTCTCATCAAGGGAGTGAGTGACTCGCCCATATGCGAACTATTCCGGCGCCTCCTGCGGACAAAGTGCCCCGTAGCCTCATTAGCGGCGGAAGAGAAAGCAAGAGGGGGAGAACTGAGACTCACAGTGCTGTCCTCTCTTCTGGGAAAGTTTACACACACACACGAGCCTACGAATTCGGTCGCGTTCGGGAACCCGGCATTGTCTCGGCATTGTCTCCTTCTTTAGAGCGCGCCCTCCTGTGGAACTTGCGTCTGTCCCCGTCTCGTTTCCATTGCGAACCATTCTTTGTTCCTCACCAGGTCCAAGCCCCTTTGGCTGAATAGCGCGTTTCACTTCAGCATGCACTACAACCAACTGGCACCCAACGTTAGCCATATTTAACCACGCACACTTTGCGGCAGATGGGTAGGAAAGGGTGATACAGGTTCCTGTCGTGTCGCGTTTCGGGCCTCTCCGATACAATAAAATGGTGTCCACTGGTGTGATCTTAATCAGGATCGATTAGGCGGCGTAGCTGAATAAATTAGTGTTCGCGAGAGCCAATCCTGTCCGGTTTCTGTACAATTACGTGACCGTAATAGCGGCTGAGCCCCGGAATAACATGCCGGATACCAGCGGGAGTGGAAGTTGCCGTGAATTGCTTCCTTAGAGAGCTTATGGATAGACCCAGTGTAGGCTTCAAAGTCCGGACGCGCTAATTCTCGCCTTTGCACAGAGAGCAATCAAGTTGGCGGGGCACATACACTGCGAGCGCTGCAGCTGTCACTACCGATGCTTCAATGCTGAGAGGAATATATATCTCTTGGCAACCTTTAGAGAGGAAAATTTTCCCATGCTTGTGTGCGCATGGCCTCAGAGATCACGGATTATGTGGTGCGCAAAATCTAGTGTTCCCGGAAGGGCCATGATAGCGAAAGTAAGGGACTCATCACAAGTCTGTGAACTAATAGACCAGTGGTAGCATGATTTGTACTCTGGATGAGCGGCTATCGGGCGACGCAATCTCCGGCACTGACTACCAGATTAACGCGGCTTGTAGCAGCAGCACCACCACCACTTGTGCTTGCGCGCTCTTGTTTTAGATTTGCTTTCCTTGGCTTCATTTTTATGTATGATATTCAGGAAATCTTGGTGGTGCATTTATTTGGCACAGGCTACTTCTTTTCACAGAGAAACATAACTAGTGAAGGCTAGTTCGATAGCAGCAAAAGTAAGGATAGCAGTTTTACTGGTCGCATCAACTTGTAAACATTTGCTTGGTAACTAAATTAACAAGCACATGGCGTCACGCGCGCACAAGCAAACACGAACACATCTCACTCGATGACCGAGCACACTCGCTGTCAAAACGCTGGAGTGAGAAAGCGCGAAAGCAGCAGCGAGCGAATTGACCTCCGTGCTGCCTCTCGCTTCAGCGCGAGATAAGCGGCGAGAACACAGCGCACACGAAGCTATCAGCACTCGCCGCACTCTGTCCCCATCGCAGATAGCTTTCAAGATAGTGCCCGCGGCCGCGCCAAACGCAGCTGCCGCCGGAGTAGAACGCCCCCTCCTCCTCCCTCTCCTCCTCTTCCTCCCCGCTTTGCTCCCTTGGCGAGCGAGACTGAGCCACCATCGTTGGCTCACCTACGTACGCTTTCACTCGCACATACAGCACACGCCGCTCGGCGACGATGTTATCACCCTTGGGCTTTACACGGAACATCACGGCAACGGCGACGCTGACTTCAATGCTATTCCTTTCCATCGATTGTTACCATGAACTACCAACTCACTCAAACTTCTTACCCTGTTACCTGCTTCTCACGGCGGTGAGTCTGTAGCAATGGTCTGCACTGATGAACACTAGGTCTAACGTTCAATTTCCGACCACGACGTTTCTATTCCGGTGTGGTCGGAAAGCAAAAATAAAGAAGGAGAAGAAAACGAACGTGTGCAAAGTATTAGGCATAAGGTAAAGAAGCTCGACTAGGTCATGTTACTAAGTAGTTGACCTCTACAGCGTTCTCATAAAGAGAGAGCGCGAGTAATAGTTAAAAAAAGAGAAAAGAAGGGCGGCAACGTCGACTGTAGGAGCACGCATCTTTCCTGCTTCTCGACACTTAGCTAAAGTCGTACACAGGAAAAAGTAGGGGAGGAATTGTGATGAGTTCCAAACCCGCCTATCAAGTTTTGCCTACTATGCCTTCATTCCTTTGTTTGGAAAAGAAAAAAAAAACACAAAAATAAAAAAAAATAAAACGAAGCGAGTCAACTTCCTCATCTATACTTAGGAGTAAAGAATGGATTCTTGAAAAACTTTCCTCCCTAACAAATGGATGGACTCGCGACCACCGCGTAAACACCGCCGTTGTCCGGCCGGAATTAACCCCGGAACGTATAGGCCCTCCCGCCGAAGCGCTCATTGTTCACGGTCCGGTCTGCGGCCACCATTCAGGGCCCCCGATGATGAACGACTTGCGTACTCGGCCCTCCGCCATTAGCGCTGCATCCTCCCTTTTGTTTACCTGACTGCGCCAAAATGCTCCACGCGTGGTCGGGCCCTGTCTCCCGCAATCGCGTCAACGCCAACAACGCGAGAGCGCAGTCAGCTGCGCCGCATTGACGACCGTGTGCCCGGTTTGGCCGCTGTTTCGATCGCGCTCCGGTGTGTTTGTTCCGACCTCGCCCCGCTCGAGAGTTTGAACAACCGAATACCTAAACTGTATATATAGTTTACCCGACGAAAAGGAGGCACCGGCACGTGGCTTTCCTAAGTTGTGGAATGTTGCGGTCGGAGACAGCCCCGTAGCCGCGCTCGGGATATTGAACTGTCGTCTGCTTGTGATTTCTATACCCTTCAACCCTGCGCCGAATATGAAAGCGCCGTCAGAAGTTGATTGGTTCCGATTTTGCACCCGTGCGGACCGTCAATACTTGCCTGCTCGACTCTCCACGTGCCACCTCATTGTTCGAGCGGATGGTGTCGCCAGTAAAGCAGCCGCAAGGCTGCCTTTGTGATGATTAAATGTGTCTGCGTCGGACGGCGGTGCCCTCTTGTGTCGCGTCACATCGCGTTGTGAGCTCAGTGCGAACTATTCAACTAACAGTGGTGTCCGCATGCACTGCAGCTATCGTTGCACGCGCGTGGATGGGCGGCCTTGAAGATACCTTCATAGATGGCCGAAACATCACGTGTTTGTTAGGTGTAACGTAGTAGATCTACCTTTGTTGGTCTCCCGTTGTACTGAGCCAAAGCAGAACTTCTCTTGAAATGATGCCATCGCGTGGCCCCTTTCCGACAATTTCTTGCATTTCTTTGAAAAAACAAAACGCTCAAATCGGGGGCCGTTATTCAGCGCTGTACTCGTACATGTTCTAGTCACTTCAGCACAGCCCAGTCGATGGAGACGTGGACGTCTAACGAGCTTTTGCCGTGTTTCGTTAATTGACTTTGGAGATAGATAGATAGATAGATAGATAGATAGATAGATAGATAGATAGATAGATAGATAGATAGATAGATAGATAGATAGATAGATAGATAGATAGATAGATAGATAGATGATAGATAGAACTCTTAACTTCAGCTTTTGTCGTGGTTCGTTAATTGACTTTGGTGATAGATAGATAGATAGATAGATAGATAGATAGATAGATAGATAGATAGATAGATAGATAGATAGATAGATAGATAGATAGATAGATAGATAGATAGATAGATAGATAGATAGATAGATAGATAGATAGATAGATAGATAGATAGATAGATAGATAGATAGATAGATAGATAGATAGATAGATAGATAGATAGATAGATAGATAGAAATTAGCGTATAGTCCCATGATCAAAACTATGCGGACCAGGGGCTCTGCTAACCACCCTAACCTATCTATTCCATCTCTATGCCTCTGTGTCGCAGCGTCCCCTGTCGAGCGCTGCACCAACGACCAGTACCAGCGCTGCCTGGCGTCCCTGGAGAGCGTAGCCAAAGGCGAGGACATCACCCTGGTCACCAGCAAGAGGGAGCTGCACCACGTCTGCAGGTGCCTACCATCGCCTACCGAGGCTAATAAACATCGCAGACACTGTATAGAAACGATCGCTATAAATGTTGGTGTATATTCGTCAAGAGAAGGGCAGTTGTTCCAGGCTGGTGATTTAGTGCGACAAAAAGAAAAAGTCATACATCATGGCGTATAAGCATGAAAGCAACACGATTATGATGCAGTGCTGTAAATTGCTACTAGTGAAGGTGTGGAAATACGTTGGTGTAAATGGAGCCACGTCGAGAAGAACCAGCGAGGGCAAACGGAGCAAGTTAAGAGAGACCGAAGTACTCATGTCACGAATCACAAAGCAATTTTGCATAAAATGAATTCGCACAGCTGATAAGCAGTTCGCTACCACACGTGGAGCTGTAGTAGTTCGCATTAATAAATTAAAGAAAAACGGTACATGAAAAAAGTAATAATAAAGCACTTTCCTCATAGTCTGAGCAGCACCTCCTCAGGCGCTGCTCTGAGATAGGGATCGGACGAAACCGTCTACTACATCGCACACACAGTCCCTTTCCTCGAGAGAAGTTGCTACAACCTCGCTTACGTCCCATCACGTACGTCACCACATGTTTTCAGCGGCCAGGTGCATATAGCTACCTACAAAAGTCACTAGACTGCTATAGTGTCTACGGAGCTGAAAATATGACGATACACACTGCCTGTAACTGACAGGGAGGGCATGGATTAGCCCAATCTTCCTCCTTCTAGCTTCAAAGGGCTTTGTTATTTTGCAAGTTCCTCATTTTCAACAAGACATTGGGTTAAAAAAAAAAGCGACAATTTGCAATGATTCCGCACGTCCACATTAACCTATCGTTCTCGTGCTTTTAGAAAAACATAATTGACAATTCAGAAAAAATAAATACGTAAAGAACAACGTCACAAGAACGTCTTAAAGATTTGACAAATCCATGTAATACGATCTCAGCACCATAGTTCCCTCTAGAGAGAGAGAGAGAGAGAAGAGAGGAAAGGCAGGGAGGTTAACCAAATGCACGTCCGGTTTGCTACCCTGCACTGGGGGAGAGGTGATATATGGATGAAGAGAGAGAAAGAAGGGAATAGAGAGAGAGCACAGTTTCGCGCACATTTGAAGGTTCGCACCCAGTCTACAAGTTCCCTCTAGTGAGTTTTGTAGAAAGCACCGTGGCCAGCCGACGCTGCCGTGACAAGAAATGCAAAAAGACGCGCGCTTGCGTTCGAACGATACCCCGCGCTCAGCGGAAGTCGGTGAGGAGTGCAAAGCGAGGTCACCGCCGAGGCGAACTGCGAAAGTAACCGCGGCGATCAGCGCGCGTAGTGCGTATATGTATAGTACTACCGATAACGGGGGTGGTGGTGGCTGCTCGCAGACATCGATCCGCGCAGGCCTCGCGATGCAAAATCGCGCTCAGGACGGGTGGGCTGTTTCGGGGACGACGACGACCAGGACGATCTCGCGCTGCAGCGTTAAGAGGAGGGGAAGGGGGTCGTTCCGTGTGGCAGGTGCATGTCCCGTATCCTGACCGGCGCAAATGGCCGCCGCCGTGTGTGGTGCGCGCATTTGCGTGCGCCACCGAATGCGACCCGATCGCGTGACCGGTTGTTCGACGTCCACGGTGCATAAATCGCTTCGCGGCCCCGTCGGGGCCGCCAGCTACTATAGCCGATCTGATCGGCGATGCCGAGCCGCTACTTGGGGCTTCGCTTTCTTCTGCGCGTTTCCTCCGGGGCGGCGGCGGTCGCCCACTTTCCTCTTTTCCCTTTTACCTCTTCTCTTGTTTTCTTTTCTGACGCGATGGGGTCGTGAACTGAATATATCTCGAACGAGCAGCCACTGACACTTTGGAGTACCGAAAAAAAAATGAACCTTCGAAGCCTTCATGGTATCATCATCGTCCTTGCCATCACCATCAGCGCCATCATCAGGGTTATTTTAGTTAACTGTAGGGCCCGAAAACGTTTTCAGACGCGAAACCTCTTTCAGTTCGGTCCTATATACAGCGGGTCGCTTGCTAAAGCCGCATGTAACAGACATGTTACACTATTATTGCGAAAGCAATTTAATGGACACTCCAAGCGGATTTCTGCCGTCGGCGTCACCGTGAGGTTCCGTATAAAGTCCAACGGCGATGAAATCGTCGCCGCGCGCCGTATGCTGTATGTGCGAGTGAAAGCGCGCGAGGGACGCGCGCTTTCACGGGGAGCGAACGCACGGCGGAGAGCAAACGCGACATCTTCCGTCGCGCGAAAGGCTGTAGGGGGACGGGAGGGAGGGAGGGGAGGCGACGTTTAGCTGCGGCACCAAATGCGTCTTTATATAAAAATGTTGCGAGGCGAGAAGGTGGTAAAGACTTCCGACGCTGCTCGACGAGTGTCCCGTTCTGATCTCGTCTAAAACCTCCGAGCCGCCGCCAGAGGCACCGGCAACAGTCACCAACGCCGCGCGCGTTCGGTGCGAACGCGGGCAAAACGCCGACGGCGTCGGCAACAGTTCTGCGCGTTGCTGGTGCTGCTGCATGTCCAAGTTTATACAACTGATAAAACTACTATCCTTACTCCGTATGGCTCTCTACTAATTTGCTATCGCAATTGATGCTTCGCCTTTCGGGTGAAACTGAGACATTTTTATAGCTTATATCTTCGCAACCGAAATACCCATGCACCTAACTTTGGTATCATTGTGTAGAGGAAAGAAGCTGTTTTTCTCGATCATGCATGTGTCGCATGCGCGGATGGCGTCGTTGTCGCGCAACGCATGACGCAATCCGAGCTAAATATGCCTAGCGCGCGGCGTTCGGAGAGCCCCCCTCCCTTCTGCTCCGCTGGCCTGCGGTTTCCCTCTCCCATGCAGCGCGCGATTCGGCGTTGGGCCGGTGTATGCCCCGTACCTGGAAGACGGGATTCTCTTTTGTGCTGAAGAACACCACTCGAACACTTGCACGTGTCCATGTTCGACGCGTGAATGTCCAGGAATGCCACAAGGTCAGCGCGCGGCGTCTCCATCTGCCCCCGGAAAGTCAATCATCAATCTCCCAGTCATCAATCTCCCAGGACCAGAGTCGCAACACCTAGAGCCTATACACCTGCTCTGGCACGCACAATACATTCACGAACCGCCAACACTGCGGCTGCGTCCGATTGCACACGCCGACTGCACCAGCCTATCCGATTTTGTTCTATTTTTTTCTGAGAGGCCAAAAGCGTAACACTGCCTCAACTAAAGGGCTGATTTTCGTGCATGCCCGAAATGCGGCTCTCCTTTCTCGACAGAGACGAGAGGAAGCGCATGCCGGCTGCGGTCGCACCAGAGACGCGTTTCGATTGCCTCCGCGAGGTATGCGGGCCTATCCGAACAGAGCCCTGACCCAGAGAGTTCGCGAATTCGAAAACCGAGCACACCGGCGGTCAGTCGATTCACGCTCCTATTATAGTCACCGCATTCACACTGATACTGACCGATGATGCTGTTGCAAGAGGAAACTTCACTTCCGAATCGAACTGTTCCAGCTCGGCCAGACCGCAGTGGATCGCGAGGCCGGGATAACGACTGGATGAAAAAAATAAGAAGAAAACAGATTTCTCGCATGGCCGCCCGAAGCTTTGCGTGTTTTCACCTGTCATTGCTTACGCTCAGTTTTCGAGGATATATTCGGGGTCGGTGAGAACGCCGCGGTGAATGAGTAGCAATATTCAGTTTCCCCACCTGAAAGTTATTCTGACGTGCGCCGACTCTAGCGTTTTCTCGAAATACGATTATGACTTGGCGTAATGCCGAATGCTTTTCTCTCCCTGCCGTTGCTGACGCAGGAAGCTGAAGCGCGTGGTGGACTGCGTGGACGAGCACACGGCGCAGTGCTTCGACGCGACGTTGCAACGCCTCTTCAACCAGGTGGTGGCCGGCGCCAAGGAGACCATCGCCGAAGTATGCCTGCCGGGAGACACACAGGACGGTGGGCCTTTGCAGCTAATCAATATCTGTTTGCTAGATTGCGGTTTTATACGTATATACTGATGCGCACTTGAGCGGCGCTCCTGAGAAAACACGCTCACACAAACACGAATGATTTGTTGACCTGTACATCATCATCGTTAGAGTTTGCGTGGCCGTGTTTTCTCAAGTGCAGCGCTTAACTAATCATTGATTAGGTTTAGCAGGGAGAAAACGCCCGTCTCTCGTGCATTGAGGGCACGTTAACGATCCCCTGGTGGTCAGAATTAATCTGGAATCCCGCACTACTGCGTGCCTCATAATCAAAGCGTGGTTTTGGCACGTAAAACCCCACAATTCAATTCATGTGTGCGGTGCTCTTCCATACCTGTCGTGCAGAGCCTGTGGCTTCGGTCCTGGCCTGTGGCAAGTTAACTTTTCTCTCTCTCAGTTCCGTCGTCCCTGCCAAAATTGTCTTATTGAAAACAAGCTTATCCTTCCCTTACAACTATTGAAAAACACTATTTCTCAAAATTCAAGAAAGAACTTCATTTTATGCATTCTTGGCTCGCGGTCTATAGGGCTTCCTGTGAGTGCAGACCCTCACAAAAAGAAAAATTTAAGGTATACTGGGAACAAGAGCCGTGCGTTCAACCTGTCAATCACTTGCCGATGATCGAGTGCCAGCAGAAACACGTCTTAAGTCTTCTCGGAGCCTGCAGACAACCTTTCAGGCCTCTTCGTGTGAGGGCGAGGTCTCGGTAGCTCAACGGGGCGATACATGATCAAATAAAGCTCGTGTTTTGAGAGAATGTAGACGACCGGCATCGAAAAGGTCGCTACGTGTCCTATTCCAGTAAACGGCCAGTTGACTCCACCGATTGGAGCACAGCGCCGCTTCTCAACTGACTAAGACACTGGTCTTCCATGACACTCCTCGGAGGCTGCTTCCACTAGGAACTTCTGGAAAAAATCACCTTCACTACAGCGCATTAGACTGGACGCATAGAGCATCTGGTCACGATATAGTTACGTCGGAGACTACTGTAAAGTATGATCGAGACGCTATGACCAGTTCAGTCGAGTGGGGGTGCTGTCATCGACTTTCTTGAGTTATTGGAAGTACAGGTAGACAACCTGGAATCGTAAAAAAGAAAGTGAGAAAAACGATAAATTGGCTAGAATAGATGGAAACAAAGTGTTTTACCAAGACGGCAATAGAGAAATCTTAGTTAATTTGTACCATAACAGAAGAGGCAGTGCTTTGCTATCTTGAAGCCCAAGCTGTCTGACCGAGGGCGAACACGTACGAGAGCAAATGGGTGCAATCGTATAATGCATTTGTCTGCTTCAGCAAAGACTCACAGACGACAAAGACAGAAGGGAAGAGGTGGAGACTAAGTTGCTACAGCAATAGGTAGCTTCACGATATGGAGATATAGTTTTTAATGTGGAGAAAGAAAGTAAATATAGGGGTAGCGGCAATACATGTTATAAAACCTCACTAGCTCAAGAAGGCGAACTGTCGACTGCTGGTCACCACTCTGTTTCAAAGGGGAACGTCGTTAGAAATCGTCATCATTGAGTCAAGCTGGTGTTCCGATTGGAGGGTTTTTCTATATATATGCTGGAGTTAGTCAGCGCCCACCCAAAGGGCGTAAGAAAGGCAAAAGAGACGCCCCCTGCCCCTGCATTTCCTCCTCCCCTTCCATCAAGTTCCACAAAGTGACGTGCCGTCACGCGGCGCTTCAAACAAGCTCGGCAGCAGTCTCTTGCGAAACTCAAAACACTGATGGAAAAAAGAAGAAAAAAGAAACAATAAAGAAAACAAGAGCCTCCTCTATGATTGACGTAATTTAATGCGCGGTCGCGATCTAGAATCGCAACATTCTGATAGGCGAACTCGAGTTGCGTAAGCTTGAACGCGTGGCAGTCCTTGCTTGAAAAACAGATAATAAAAAGAAAGAAAATAATCACCGCCCCTTCCACTTCGTGAAGACGGTCGAACAGCGAAGCTGTGTTAGTTACAGCGAGTGTTACATGTGCATGGGTTGCACGTGATGTAATTGCGTAAACACAAGTAAACACAGATCCACGACAGAAACTTCTATTATATTGAAGCATTCCGAGGTGAGAAGAGGCAGCGACTTCCGACGCTACTCGAAGAGTGTCCAGTTCTCTGGTCGAAACCTACCGAGCCGCCGCCAGAGGCATCGGCTGCAGTCACGGAAACACCTCTTATCGCATCTCCTCCTCGCACCCAGCGCGGCCTCTTATTGGTCGCCTCCTCCCCACTGGGCGCGCCCTCTCATTCGTCGCCTCCTCCCCCAGCGTGCCTCTCCTCGTATGCTGGTCACGTGACCTGCCCTCCCCCGGCGCGGCTCTCACCCTCTCCTGGTCACGGGACCTGCGTGATGCCGGACAGATGGCGAAGGCTCGACTAAGAACAGCTCCGCTGTTAAAAAGTAAATTGCGACATTCGAAGTGGCCGGTCGATCTAAGTATTTTCGAAGAATGGGCGCCGATCAGTTAACCGCAGCAAGCGCTGGGAGTTTTCCTCTATTTTCTTCGGCAGTATACACGAACACGTATTATATATAGCCGACAGACAGTGAAACCAAAAAAAGCACCGAGAAGATGATAACTTCCTTTAATTGAAATGGAATACAAGGTTCGAGCCACGTTGTGCGCACCATCTAATTTAGTACATCCGACTGCTTTCTATGATTCCTTTTTTATGCTTATGAACATTTACTATTCAATAACGGCAGTTCAGTTTCACAATTAGTGCGAGAAATGTTGATGGTTGCATCACAGTCATCCAACGGAACGACGCTTCAACACGTCTGCTAGGCTCTACGTTAAGCTTAACAGAATTCTTTTTTCCCTGACACACACACACGCGCGCGCGCGCGCCTGAGATAGTCGCGAAAAGAAACGGGGGGAGGGGGACAGGGGGGTAGGAGATGCCTCTCCGAATGCTTGATGCGAGCGCTTCCGATCTTTATAACGCCTTTCCATTCAAGGAACTAGGACAAAACGAGGGGAACAATACCATGGCTTACAAAGCAAAGTTTGGATCCCCACGGTCGAAATTTGAAACCACTCTTCTTAGTGGAGTGGGCTACCAATCAAAAGCTGGAACGTTCACGATAGCTGTCATACAATGAACGCTTGGGCTCGCAAATCTCTCTTTCTCTTTCTTCCTACCTGAAGCTCGGGTTTCCAGCGGGAACTCTGAATACGAAGCGCGAGTACGAAATGCGATGCTGGCGATTTATAGTCAATAATGTTAAGGCGAAGCTATGCATTGCGATGCTTGCTTGGACGAGAACTCGCATAACCATCAAGTAAAACTATATTTGACGTAACGTTATACTGAGGATGAAAAAAAATTCACCGACGATTACCATACTCCCTAATGCGAAATTTGAGCGCGGCACGTCTTTTCATTTCGCGATATATTGGCTGGCGTGGACAATCTGTCTCGTGTGGCACGTCGCAAACGGAGCGAAGTGTGGCGCGACTGCCCCGCTCATCGGGAGATCGCGAGAGGCAGCGCGTGGGTGACGCGTGGGCGCGATTCACAGCAGCCGCTGCAGACAGACCTCCCAGACGACGCGCGCTGCTCTGGCGTCAACTCGTAGCCATCGTCGCCAGACTACGCTTTTCTTCTCACGCATTCGCCATACCCTCCTCCTCCTCTTTCCGCCTCATGATTCCGCTGCACCCTCCTCCTCCGCTTTTCTCCTTGCGTCTTTCATCCCCCGCTGCGCTCCGCGTTCGCTCGGTTACGCTGACGCTTGCCGCACGAACGGGCGGCTAAGAGCTGCGCTCTAAAACAAAACAAAAATTAAAAATAGTGCCTTTCCTTCCCGATAGTATATTTCGCGCTTGCAGTCTACTCGTGACGTGACTGTAAATTTAAATGTTTTCTTTATACAGTGACGTGGACACGATTACGCTGCGCTATGAATCAGTAAGCGATAAGGACGCAATTAGGAACAGGAGGAGGTTACGGCCGTGGAGTGAAGGCTTGAGTCACGTAGAGAACGGCGCGCGACGCTAAAACAACTTTTTTAATGGTTGTTTGTTCCGACTTCGGCCCTTTATCGCAGTTCGTTCCGTATTGTTAAATTACCATCGAAAGACTTCTTAGTTTGTGCATGACTGTTGCTGGCGTACAGCCTAGTATTATGCACAAGGCTAAAGAAAGGAAGGCGAAACGAAGAATTTAGTCAGTCGCATGACGTCTTGCTTGCTTTGTGGCTAGGTTCCTAATTATATAGTCCTGCGCGCCGATGGTATAGAAGCGGTTAGGCCTTTTTCTATGTTGCACACGCCCGTCGCAATGGACGAACCGTATACCTGCCTTTGGCCGTCATGAGTCTCTGACCACCAGTTATACAACGGCGATTGTTGAAGAATTGGCAATGAGTGTACGTTAAGAGCGAAGGGAGGTACGCTCCTCTCAGAGTCTGCGCGGATTTGCAAAACCCCTATCACAAATTGTCAACCTCCAAAGATGTGCGATGTCGCATTGGTCAGTGCATCAGGTTCCAACTGCACATTGGCGCAACCACCTGAGTTCATCCTCACGGGTAGAGGTCGGCAAAGCTTTGCGTACTATTAACGCCACAGCGTTAAGAGCCCCGTGTCGCAGAAACTCCGGCGTCGGCGTTCGCGGCTGAGAAAATCGGCTGAGCCTGCCTAATGCGTTTTGGACACGCGCGTGCCTCGGAGCAACAAAAAACAATTAATAAAATAATAAAAAAGGTCCTAGGTCATTTACACTTCCATATGACTGCTTATATTTTAACGCGATAGCGTTAAGCGATAGCCCCGTGTGGCAGAAAATCCGGCGTCGGTGTCGGCGTAAGCATTGGCGTCCGTGGAATCCGTGGCGGAGAAATTCATCCCGAACCACCCCAACCACACAGGCCCTCCGCGTGGCGCAAGGGGTTAGTGAACAAAAATTGAATTTCTCTAAGTGAAATTTGTCAGAAAAATCGTTAAGTACGACTTAACTACAACCTACAGAAATGGGTAGCATCGGACTGTAATTTGAATAGACCAGAAAAAAGCCTAATAAGCAGTCAAGGATAATGCTATGGCGTTTCACTCTTAAATGCGAAGCTTAAGCGTCCTCCAATTCTGATGGTGCGCGGCTCAAGCAAACAACGCTTACGCAACAATTCTGGCTTGCTTACGGGGGTATTTTCTTTCAAGATGTATGGTTTGTACAGTTATAGCTTACGGAATATTGAAACAACGATGGCACCGATGCCTACTCATAAATAAAAATGCGATGCACGGGGCCCCATAACGCTATCGCGTTCCACTCTTGAAGGTGAAGCTTTAGCGTCCTGCAATTTTTGCGATAGCCATTATATGGACGCTCCAGGCGAAGTTTCCCCCCTCGTCGTCGCCGTGATGTTCCGTATAAAGTCTCACTGCGATAACATCGCGGCCGCACACCGTATACTGCAGGTTCGAGCGAAAGTTTGAGAGGGTGAGCCGAGAAGGATGGTGGCTTAATGCGGTGGTGTCTTCCCGCGATCGCAAGGGAGGAAAGCGGCGAGGGTGTGCACCGTCTTCTCATGCGCGCAAGAGGGAGGGGAAGATGGGGAGAGGTGCGCGCGCAAGGAGAGGGGGTGGAAAGGAGCAGGATAGTGCGCAGCTCCTCTTCTACTCCAGCTGCGGTGGCTGAGCGCGGCCGCACGCGTCCTATCGTGCAGGCAATCTGCGCTGAGTTCGAAAACTATAGCCGACCGGGGATAGCTGATGGCTTCGTTTGCGCTGTGTCTCGCGCGCCCACTTCGCATTGAAGCGAGAGGCTGCACGTAGGGGAATTCGCTCGCCGCTTCTGCCGCTCTTCATCACGCCAGCGTTCTGACGGCGAGTGTCCGCGGTCATCAAGTGAGATGTGTTCGTGTTGGCCTGTGCGCAGGTGACAAATAACGTTCTGGTTAACTTAGTAAGCGAATGTTTACAGCAATTTATGCAGCTGATAATGCGACTAACCTTACATTGTATAGCTATCTTATAATTTGCTATCGCAATCAATGCTTCGCCTGTGTGGCGAAACTGTGCCATTTTTTCGCAGTGTAGGTGGTGTCCATCAGCCGCGGCTGCCTCTTAGGGACAGAAACAGATCTCGAAGTCTATGCTTTCACATGCTGCATGCGTCGGAAGTTATTGCGCAGCCGGGAACACGTAATACCCGCCACATTTTAACCACCAGCTATGGCGAGGGTGATGCTGAGACTGAAGAGTTAGTCTGACAACGACGAGGATAAAATGGCGACGACGGCCTAGCAGAAAGGGCGGAACGGCAGACGGACATAAACAACCTTTTTTCCAAATTTAAACTGTTGTCGGAGTAAAAGAAATCTGTGCCAAAGCAAACTTGCAAACTCGGACAGTACCGATATCTGAACCGCAAACACTGTTAATTTTCTTTGTTTCCTTACTGAGCTCAGCTTCGTATGCACGGCGCATGTTTGCAGGCACCACGCAAACTGCTTCGCAAGCGTTCGTCGTGTTCATCTTCCAATCACATGTCGTGCATTCTTATAATGAGCTTTACTTGCACAAAAAGTGCTGACCGCCCATCGATATAGCTCGGGGCCGTTCGGCACTTTGTTTAATTTGAAAACTCGCAGGTAACTCTCCCTACTCGTGTCTTTCTTTCTTTCTTTCTTGCTTTGTTTCTTTCTTTCTTTCTTTCTTTCTTCAAGTTTTATTACGCGTAATGTTCCGCCGGCGCAGCCTCCAATCTGTTCCTTTCCTTTACGTCACGGGACTGGTCCCGTTAGTGTATTCCTTCTTCTTTATTTCCGGCAGCCTCTTTTTTTTCGGCGTCCACGCACCAGAATGCCACCGCTATACCAGAGCCGCAGGACATGCACGCATGTTATATCTTCGACATGGATCTGAGGTATCTGTACACACTAGCAGCACAGTGAGAAAGTGCAAAGTAAACGCACAAAGAGAAATGTGCTTTGGGCGCAACTTGTACAAACAAAGTGGTCACAGAAATGACATAGTGCGAAGAAGAGTCTCCCTTTTCCACCCACCCAAAGAAAAAGAAGTTAAGAAAAGCCTTAAGAAAGAAATAAGGAAGAAGAGGAAGAAAGAACGAGAGAAAGAAACAAGGAGTGATATAGAAGCTCCTAGATGATTGAAATTCTAGCCTCGCCACCGCGCTGCAGCCGACAGGTGGCTCATGTTTCGTAAACACATCCCTGCCAGGCTTTCAGGCGTGTTTTTTTAAGAGATTGTGAATTTCCCAGAAACACACAACGGCGGCGGCTAGAGGCGTGACGCGACGCTTTGTAAATCTGCGAAGGTCAATATTGGCTGCCCCTCAGAAAGGGGTGGGAATGGAGCTTTTCCTGTTGCGTCGTAGTATTCGTTGTTGCTGCTGATGCCGTCATTGTCATTGCTTTCTCTCGCTTCTTCTTCTTTTTCTTTTTTTGGGACGAAGCTTTCCCAGCAAATTACATGCTCCAATCATTATTTTTTTCGATGCGATAATGCTCGATCATGTCATTGTTTTTTTTTTATTTGTCTTGCACAAAAAAAACATACAAGTACAAAAAGTTGCGCAGATCCCACGCACCATGGGAGTCGACGTTATGCGAAGCATTTTGGAGGCAGCTGGCTATGAAGCATTGTTTGGGGTTTCACAGAGCGTTACCAGGTTGACCAATATGTTTCTGTGAATCCAGTATTTGTGGGTGTGAGGCGAGTACAGCGAACTAGAATTAACGAGAGAGTGCGTGTGTGTGCCGACAGCAGCAGGACGGCGACGATGATAACGATGCTTGCACGATTCCTACGAACGATCAGATTGATGTGAGCGAGCGGCATGGAGGCGCGAAGTGGGTGGGAAACACAAAAACCGATTGCTCACTGACAGCAGAACGTTGTATCACTTTGAAGGCACAAATGGTTTACTTGATGGCGATACTGTAGTACAAGCTGAAGCCCGTGCCCTTTAATAGCCATTCGGACGAGTGGGGTTATGCAGCTGCTTGCCTTCGCAGAGCCGTGATGACGCTGCCATAGTGGAATTCGATGCCGCGTTGTCGTACTCGGACGCTGTGTCCATCAGGGAAGAGCATGCCTCTATGTTTCATTAAGGGGCCTGGTGACGACTAGAAGGGTCGCGAAAGTCCGGTACGAGCTTTGGGAGGGACGAGGTGGCGGCGCGTTGCTGTCCGGTGCTCGGAAATCAACGCTCATGAGAATCTTGCTTTTCAACCGTGGTTTGAATGGATGCAATCGCCATCCGGTGTTCTGATGCCGAGATGCCGGGATCTTCTGACGGATGCCACCTGGCCCGAGCGCAGATGGCGCGCGAGAATTAGAGGCGAGAGTCGGGTTACCAAGCTGGAATGACGATGCAACGGTCATCACGGCATCACGAACACGAGCATACCTATACGGGGTGTTTTATTTTTTTTTTTTTTTTTTTTTTTAGCTGCACCAAACTTTCGAAAATTGCCTGTGGCAGTTCACACAATTCTAACCCTTCATCTAAATTACTCAATGAGCCGGCCATTACTTCTGCGAGAAATCGAAATGCTTAATTGAGTAATTAACTTCGTTCATTAATTACATTACGACACCTATTTCAATATACGAATTGTAGCCGGTGAGAGAGAGAGAATTAACTTTATTAAAGGTCCTGAAGGGGCCTGCGAACCCCTTACGAGGGCCGGCCCGGTGGCTCCGCCCATTTTGGGACTGGGATTCGGAGCTCGCCAGCCACCTGTTGGGCCTACTGAACGGCCTGGTGTTGAAGGGCCCTGTCGGGGCTCCTGAGGTGGTTGATCCAGTCGTCCTCGGTGGCAGGAGACCCGAAGCTAGCGTTTAGCGTGGGACACTGCCACAGCATGTGATTTAAGTCGCACTTTGGATTTTGGCATTTAGGGCATTCTGGCCTTATATCTGGGAGGTATTTGCTGCATATATAGGGGTTGGGGTAACTCTGCGTTTGCAGCAGTCTAAGCGTTGATTGTTGTGCTTTATTTAGTGTTGGGTGAGGTGAGGGGAATTCCTTTCTAGATAACTTATAGTGCGAGCAAATCTCGTGATAGGAGAGGAGGGGCTCCCGGTGCGCGTTGGGGGTTCCCGGCCGGTGAGCCGGCCTGCGTCCCCGCGCGGCTCGTAAGCTCTCGCGCGAGGTTATGGGCCAGCTCATTACCGTTGGGGACCCCTGGTTGAACGTTGAGGCCTTCATGCCCCGGGAACCAGTGGATGTGCTTGTCTACGTTTATTTGAGCGGATGCTAAAATGCTTAAGGCCGCCTGGCATAGTGTACCGCGGCGGTATGCCAGTGCAGCGGGTTTGGAGTCGGTAAATATTGTGTCGCGCTGAGGGAGGGCTAAAGCAAGGGCAATGGCCACTTGTTCGGCCTCGCAGGCTTTCTTTGTTTGTATGGTAAGAGCATTGAGGGCTGTCCCGTCAGGGGCGACCGCCGCAGCCGCAAAGTAGGGTTTGTCTGCGTATTTAGCGGCATCTACGAAAGCCACTTCTGTCGCGTGTAGGGTGGCCGCTTTTAGTAAGGCACGAGCGCGTGCCCTTCTTCGAGTCGGATTATGCACCGGGTGCATATTCCTGGGGAAGGGTAGTACTGTGATTTTAGCGCGAAGGTGTTGCGGTAATGGTGTTGGATCGTTGACTCGAGTTGGGATAGGAAAACTTATGTGTGAGAGGAGGTCCCGGCCCGCAGCTGTCGAGGACAGGCGTATGAGCTGGGACATTCTTTGTGCTTCTGTGATTTCATTGAACGTATTATGTACCCCAAGGCATAGCAGGCGCTGCGTGCTTGCCGTCATGGGTAGACCAAGTATTCGTTTCGTGCATTTTCGGATGAGGTTGTCCACTTTAGCTGGTGAGTTGGAACGAATTCTCAGGACTACACCAATTGCGAGATATCAATTTTCGAAGTGCCCGACTAAATGCAGTTACTTATGTGCTTCAATGCATAAAACAGCCTTTTCTTACAAAAGTGGAACCGTGCATTTTACCGCAACTTTTACGGCACATATCTCGAAACCACTTTCATCCTCAGAATTCCTTCCAAGTCGATATGCCTTGCAAGCTCACTAGCTACAAATCGTAGATCGAAATATGCGCCGTAAAGTAATTAATAGAGAAGTTAATTAGCGAAATTATGTTAATTATTCAAATAAGCATTTTTATTTCTCATAGAAGTAATGGCCTCCTCATTGAGCAATTTAAGTCAAGGGTTAGAATTGTGCTCTTTTTCACTGCATTTTTTCAAACTTGGTGCAGCCAAAAAACGCCCTATGTAGTCATCGGCCCAAGTTAGTAGACAGCTTCGTACCCAGGGTCGGCCTAAGTTCTTGTCATGGTAATATCATGTTGTGCATGCATGTCATGACATTCATGGGAATCGTGTCACGGCTTGACATACAGATCATTGCATTCATGTCAATTATTTTATGACATACATGGCATGGCTTGCCATTACACCACATGCGTGTCATTCAATCGATTATAGCACGTCATCGTATTTATGACATTCATGTCAGTTACATTTTCTAACAAGTTCTATATCAGGATGTTCATGACATGAGTGAAATGGCATGACATGCATGTCATGACGAGATTCTCAAGAATGACAAAAATGGCATGAGGCAATGGCGTCGTGGTCATTTCTTTAACTGAATATGCATAAGGATATGTGTGGTGAGACACGCGTGCATGACATGACAAGAATGACGTGCAATGCCATTACTGTCATGTCATGTATTTATCGCATTCATGTCGGGACACCTATGTCATTCATGTTATGACATTTATGGATATCATTTATATACATATATATATTGAGTTAAAGAAACGACCATGACAGCATCATTTAATTCATCATCATCATTATTTATTGGACCCTTAAAGGCCCCTTGAGGGGCATTACATAAGAGGGAGGGGTGGTGCAGCGGTAAAAAAAAACAGCAGAAAACATGATCAGCGTGAAGCGAAATGACATTTTGCGTGGGAGTGATATCACAGAAAACGTATGTACGCAGAACGCTCGAAAAATAATATATTCATTACCTAAATGTTTAACAAGTAACAATAATTATGAACATACATAAACGTCACATACACATATTTAAAAGGGTGATGATGCGTGGGCGGAGTATTAACGTGATTATGAGCAAAAGCGGTTCACATACTATGTGTGGCATACCATTTATGTCATGACATACACGCCATGACAAGCATGTGATGTCATTGCTGTCATGACATGACACGCGCTAGTATGTCTTGTCATTCATGTCATGACGCACATGACATGTCATAAAATTCATGTCATTCATATCGTGACACGCATGTCATTCATGTCATGGCATTTATATCATGCCATCTATGTCAGGTGATGCATGCATTTCATTCATGTCCTGATGTGTATTGAGTTAAACAACCACGACGGCATCATGTCATTTATACCATTTATGCCATGAAATGCATGCCATGACAAATATGTCATGTCACTGACGTCATGACATGTCATTCATGTCATGCCGCCCCCTGCCTATTCTGATATACAGGGTGTCCCAACCATCATGCACCAAGACTTAAATATATGCAAATGCCACGTAGCTGGACAGAACAAGTTGCTTGCCGTCGCTTGGAGATACTCAGATTATTATTTTTTTTTTTGCATTCCACCTAATTACATGAAAAGTGTCAATGAGAAAATTGCAGAGCAACATGACAAACTCCCGATACAGCTTTTTGTTGCTCAATACGTGCTACATAAAGGTGTTTTTCCGAACGTGAAAGAAGCCCGCGAATACACACGAAGTGCCTCGAGTGGCCAGTCGCGCGGCAACACGTCAGTGGCTTCTAGGACAATGCGGTATTACGTGGTAACGAGGGAGGTGAATAAGGCAGCCCGTAAGGGTTATGATCCCACAAGATTTATTACATAAGAGTGAGTGTTTTTCACTGAAAGTCGAGCTTCAGCTTTGGCGAAGCGCTATGTTATCACATAAAGGAACAGAAAAGCGTACTTCATTGAGCTGGAACTCCAATCAAGACTACCACATTATCTACCACGGCGTCTGGAACCCTCTATCACCGGCTTCGACTGCAGGCTGCGTACAAGAACATACTCAATTTTCGCAGCTGTCAGACTACACCTTCATAATGCGACCATGTGGTGCAATGATGTCTCTAGAGCAGATTTTTCTTGAGGGCCCAACTTACAGAGACGATTGACAACGATATCGGAAAATCTAGACCTCTTGACTTGGAAGCGTAAGCAGGATCCCCTGGCCTTGCCCATCAAAACAACGCAAAGCCCTGAAATTGTTGCATTGCTCTATTGACTCAATAGGCTTGCTCTGTAAGCTGTGAGCCATCCAGTTCATCGCATCACGAATGTCACTTTTTCGCATTACCCGCCAAGAGTTACGAGATTACCTGCCTTCGTCACCTAAGACACTTACGCTGCTGCCAATAAGATCACGTGACCTGCACCTTTCTTCTATATATATATATATATATATATATATATATATATATATATATATATATATATATATCACATTCTTTCTATTCTTCTACCCACCTTCTTCTAGGGCATTTGTTCCCCTCCGTCCCATTTACTGCGGAGTAGCACGTAGGCAAATATACGCCAACTAAACACTCTGCTTTTCAAAAGAGAGCTCTCTCTCTCTCTCTCTTTCTTAATTCACATTCGTGAAGATGGTTGTAAGTACATGCTAGGTATTTCAATGACTTGACGTCACTGCGCACGAAAGTTAGAAACGGTTCACGTGTAACAGTCCAAAATGGCGACGTCCCGAACCTAAAATAGTATCGTCCGGCTAACTGCGTATGACTCGTTGACTCCCTTCTACGACGAGCTACTTCAAATGCTCCTGCGGTTCACCAACGAATCCAAATAGCAACGTATCACAGGGTTAAGAGGATGTCACACTTCTATTAAAGGCGCGCGCTGGATCGGCGGCATGGGCTTCACAAGCTTTTGCATATTTGATCGGAAGGCTTTTGAGTCGGCCGCCTTGCGTTCTCCCTGAACCCAAAACACCTTCGCTCACCTAGCTGCGCTCTGACGTCCCACTCACTCGCACGGCGACGGCACCCTTTTACTCCACTAATGTACCATGGTCCGGGGAAAAAAAGAAGGCAGTTAAGTGATAGCTAAGTACGGTGGAAGAAATAGATTAATGAAGTGCCGCTATTTGCTTGAAGAAGGCCGACAGGTAAGTGTCGCAAAATATGAAGAAATAGTCTCTGGCAAGCCCCATGTGTTGGAGCGACGACGACCAAGTCTTCTGATGTCACGGCAGAACTCGGCCGCGCGGACTGACGACAGAAGTTGCTTTTGCCGCGACAAAATCAACTTATGGTTGGGACGAGAGGACATCGGCTCGCGCTACAGAAATATCTGCCCTTATGCGACGGAAATGCCTCAATGTCAAGAAATATGAAGCAATTTTATCTATGTCTTCGTCTCATTCCTGTTTCGTGTCACCGCAGGGCGAAGGCATTTCTCAGAGACCTCCAAATTACGCTTTACTTGCGTCAGCAGACTCCGTTTTATGCCAGCAAACTTCATCATCTCATCGCACCGTATTATCTTTTTTCTGCTCTAGACTTCGTCTTTCTTTTCTCAACCGTTTTGTTGCCTTATCGTAGCAATTAAGATTCAGATTCAATTTCATCGTTGCGCTAGTGGTACATATATATATATATATATATATATATATATATATATATATATATATATATATATATGTTATACAGAAAGAGGTCCCACAGTTAGCAACTGCAGCGGGACCTCTGCAATCAAGTCGCAATCATGTCGCATGACATGACAAGAACTTTATTTCAGTCCTGAGGAACTAAGATCTAGGCGAGCCGAAGGCTCCCCCAGATTAAGTCGGTGGCTCCACCCACGATGGGACCGGGAGACCAAGTCCCGTCGCGATGTCGTGGGCCCTCTGGACAGCCTGGTGTTGGATTTGAAGATTGCTGCTCTTGAGGGATTCCTCCCATTGCTCTTTCGTGATGGGTGGAGAGGCGTTAAGGGCTGGGCACAACCAGAGCATGTGATCAAAAGAGCATGAGTCATGACCACATTTGGAGCACGACTGTGAATGGTCAGGGTCTATCCTGTTAAGGGACCGGGGAGTGGGATACGAACGGGTTTGCAGAAGTCTGAGTGTGCTAGCCTGAGGTTTGTTAATTTGGGGGTGGGGGGGTGGAAATTTCCTCCTGCCGAGACGATAATGGGAAACAATTTCGTGGAAGGTACATAATGGATCTTTGTGGATGTTGACCTCGTTCCGAGCCTGGCTACCCCTGACAGCGCGGTACGTGAAATCGCGCGCTATCCGGTGGGCCTGCTCGTTAGGATTACATCCGAGCGGGTTAACTGAGGCATCTATATGGGCTGGGAACCACGAGATGTGGTATCCTCCTTCGCTGCTCTCCCGATTTCTTTGAAGTGCTTTGTTCACAATATGGTTCGCCTGTTCAGACACTAGTGCGGCCGAGAAGGATCTAACTGCTGTGCGTGAGTCCGAGAAGATGATAAGGGGAACTTTTGCGCTGTGAAAAGCCAGAGCGATCGCCGCTTCCTCCGCCACATGTGCAAACTTAGTATAGACAGAAGCTGCATTAAGCAGGTTGCCCTCCGCGTCTACAACCGAGACAGCGAACTTATCCCCACTGTCATATCTGGCAGCATCGACAAAGAGGGCCCCTAGTTTGTGCTGATTGATCGTTTTAAGGATCGACTTGGCTCTCGCGAATCTTCTACCCTCGTTATGCACTGGGTGGATGTTTCGCGGTACGGGGTCAACCATGATGCGAGTTCTGGCTTGCTGGGTCAGGCTAATTTTGGTCCCCGGTTCATGTCTGGGTTGGATACCCGCTTCTTCTAAAATTTTGATCCCTGGCTTAGAGGACGACAATCTCATTATTTGAGCCACTGTGTGAGCTTCTATTAGCTCATCGATAGTGTTGTGGAGTCCTAGCTCCAGCAGCTTCTCGGTGCTCGTGGACTGCGGAAGGCCGAGCATGCGCTTGATACCGGTTCTGATTAGAGAGTCGAGTTTGGCCTTTTCCGCCTTACCCCAATTAAGGTACGGCGCGATGTAGGTAACATGACTTAAGAAGAATGCCTGGTAAGCTCTGAGCAGATTGTCCTCTTTGAGACCGCCTCTCCGATTTGAGATGCGGGCTAAAAGTCTTAGGACATTACTAGCCTGTCCAGTGAGCCTGTTGAGGGCCGTCGAGTTACAGCCCTTAGCATCAATGTGGAGACCTAGAATCTTGATCGAGTCCATCCTTGGTATGGGATGTCCATTCTTAGCTCGAATTTCTATCGGCAGAGTTTTCAGAGGCTCAAGGTTTCTGACCCCTTGTCGGGACTGTCGGTATAACAGTAGTTCTGATTTAGCGGGGGAGAGTTCAAGGCCCGTGCTGGCAAGAAAGTTTTCCGTTGCCTCCAACGCGCTTTGTAACGAGTGTTCGAGCATGGCGAGTGAGCCGCCCGGCGCCCAGATCGTGATGTCGTCCGCATATATGGCGTGACCCACGTTTGGGATTGCATCGAGGCAAGTGGAGAGCTTGTGCATGGCTATATTAAATAACAATGGGGAGAGGACCGAGCCCTGCGGGGTGCCGCAGTTGCCTAGCTGGTAGGGCCCTCCCGAGACCGTGCCTAGTCGGAGGTGTGCCTTGCGATCCGCGAGGAAAGATTTGGTGTAGTCATGAAAACGCTGACCCAGGTTAAGAGAGGAAATCTCTGTTAGGATGTGTCTATGCGCGACCCTGTCGAAGGCCTTGGAGAGGTCTAGTGCCAGGATCCCTCTCACGTCACGAGTCTTGTTATCAAAGATTGCACTCTTAAGCAAAAGCATAGCGTCCTGTGTGGACAACGCCTGTCTAAAGCCAATTAGGTTGTATCTAAAGAGCTCCTTGTTCTCAATATGCTCAGTGATCCTGTTGTGTATCGCGTGCTCCGCAACCTTGGCGATGTATGATGTAAGGGATATGGGCCGCAGGTTGTTTATATGTGGGGGTTTGCCTGGTTTGGGTATGAGTACCACTTTTGCGGTACGCCAGTCTATCGGGACCTGTCCAGTTTTCCATACCTCGTTTATTTCGGCCGTGACTATCTCGATTGCCCTATCATCTAGGTTCCTAAGGAGTTTGTTCGTGACTCCATCGGGTCCCGGGGCTGATCTGCCATTCAGATTGAAGAGAACATGTCTGAGCTCTGATACGGTGAAGGGTTGGTCTAGATCAGGAGCCGAGAGTCCCATATAGTTTACATCTACCAGGCGATCTCCGTCTTTGGCGAGGGGGAGATAGGTATATGCTAAGTTGTTGGCTAATTCCCTCTCGGTGAGACCACTTGCGATTTGCTTATTTATGAGCCTATCCGTCGCGAGGCTAAGGGTACCCTTAGACTGTTTATCGTTGAGTAGACTTTTCATTAAGCTCCATTTGCTACCTCTTCGCATACGCCCATCCGTTTCGGTACACGTCTCGTCCCATTGCTGCCGGGCGAGCTGGGCCGAATAGGACTCAATCTCCTTGTTAAGATGCGCGATTTTCGCTCTGAGTCTACGATTGAGCTTTTGGGTCTTCCACCTGGTTGAGAGGGCGTGTTTTGCCTCCAGAAGGTGAGCTAGTCTCGAGTCCATTTTAGGAACCTCCAGATCCGTAGTGATTTCCTTGGTTGCTTCTTTAACTGCCTTGTTGAGATTCTCTAGCAGATCTGCATACATCTCGTCTGGTGGGGCTGTTTCTGCTCTGATTTTTCGAAAGAGATCCCAGTCCACATACTCATATCTGGCGGGCTCTCTGGATTTAACACGCAACAGAATTTCGAGTATGTGATGGTCACTGCCTAGCCCCTCCTGGAGGTTGTCCCACGTGCCTTCGATACCTCGGAGGAAGGTGAGATCGGGGGTTGTATCTCGACTAACCGAGTTACCGGATCTGGTGGGGAGCCTAGGGTCTGTTATAAGTATTAAGCCGAGCTCTGAGGCGTTGAAGGCCAAGTTCGTCCCTTTTGTACTTTTATAACCGTACCCCCACTCCGTATTGGGGGCGTTAAAGTCACCCGCAACAACGAGAGGCGTGTTTCTCGCCGCCCTAGCCGCGGTGCCTAGTAATGTTTTGAATTCTCTTTTCCTATCCGATGGCGCGCTGTACACGTTTAGAATGAAAACATTAGTCTTGCTTGTTCTGCTAGGTATGATCTCTATTAGCTGAGCCTCGAGGCCCGCTTTGTACGCGGGGACCTTGTGCTCAACGAACGAGATGTTCTTTCTGATTAGAGTAGCAATACCTCTGCCCTTTTCTCCCCTGTATGCTATCGTGCGGTACCCCGAGAGACAAATTTCTTCTCCACATAGAGTTTCCTGTAACAATATGACTTGCGGCTTGTCCGCAATAGACCTGATAAGCTGTCCCAATGGGGCCTTGCGCCTCTGGAAACTTGCGCAGTTCCACTGCCAGATTTTCAGATTGTTGATATTCGCGTTCGCCATTTTGCCTACTGATGATGATCAATTAGCCCTTTAGCCCCACCTTCGGGTCTCGGGTTTGCCTGAGTCTGCATTGTCGAACCCGTAAGCCTGCCTCTGGCTTGGGCCTTTGGCCTCTCTAGTTGAGTTAGTCTTGTCTCCATCCCAGAGAGCATTTCCATCATGCGTCCTAGGGTTTTTTCTATGGAAGCTAGCTTTCCTTTGCCCTTTGATTTAGCAGGAGGATCGGCGGCGGTAGCTGGGGCATCGCTCGGCTCCGCCATCTCATCCTCATCTTCTGTCTCGCTCACCGGTTTTGGGTTGGGAGCTTTACGCTTGGGTTTGCCAGCAAACGGGCTCAGAGCTGTAATTTTATCTTCATCGCGGTTCGAGATTTGTCCTCTAATGATATTTAAGGCCTCCTTAAGCTCTGCGAGTTCGCGCCTGAGCTGCTGATTTTCCGCCTCAAGTGATTGGATTCGGGGATCATTCACATGCTCTGATTGTGCCTCACCATTTGCTCTTTTGGCCGTTGTAGTCTTCATTCCCGTCGAGGGCGCTGTGCCGGAGCCCTTGACTTTGTCGGCCCACGTGGCCCGCTTCATGGTTTGGGAGCGGGACCGGGACCGGGATCTCGATCTGGATACGCTGGCGCTCCCGCCTTTCCTTGAGTCGGGTCGCCTCTTGGATCGAGAGCGCCCTCTGGATTGAGAGCGCCCCCTCGATTCCGAGCGGGCTTGCAGGGAGCCTGCTCTGTGCTCTGTGCTCTGTGCGTAGGATGTGCTGACTTTATCGCCGCCGTTTCGCGCCATTTGTCGTCGTCTTCGGCGCCGACGCCAGAAATAGAAATAGTCTCTGGCAAGCCCCATGTGTTGGAGCGACGACGACCAAGTCTTCTGATGTCACGGCAGAACTCGGCCGCGCGGACTGACGACAGAAGTTGCTTTTGCCGCGACAAAATCAACTTATGGTTGGGACGAGAGGACATCGGCTCGCGCTACAGAAATATCTGCCCTTATGCGACGGAAATGCCTCAATGTCAAGAAATATGAAGCAATTTTATCTATGTCTTCGTCTCATTCCTGTTTCGTGTCACCGCAGGGCGAAGGCATTTCTCAGAGACCTCTAAATTACGCTTTACTTGCGTCAGCAGACTCCGTTTTATGCCAGCAAACTTCATCATCTCATCGCACCGTATTATCTTTTTTTTCTGCTCTAGACTTCGTCTTTCTTTTTTCGACCGTTTTGTTGCCTTATCGTAGCAATTAAGATTCAGATTCAATTTCATCGTTCCGCTAGTGGTACATATACAGAAAGAGGTCCCACAGTTAGCAACTGCAGCGGGACCTCTGCAATCAAGTCGCAATCAACGCAATTAAGTGGGAGTTCACGGAGCATGAACATACTATTGTTGCCCTATTGGTGCCATGATGACAGCAGCCCTCTCTGCTTTCCCGCTGTGCTCGAGTTCAAGGCAACAGTGAGGGCAATGCCGAGGACAATGCCAGAGTGAATTTTCAATGAATTTTAGTGGAGAAGTTGGGGGTGCGTTTGTTGATCTTTTTCAATGTGATTAGCATTCTTGACTAGATCACCAACTTTCTTTCTATCTATCTATCTATCTATCTATCTATCTATAATCTGTACGCAGCTATTCCAAGTGACCCAAGTTGTCTACTAGCTAGGGCCACTAGGTATGTGCTGGCTGCCGTCTTGACGAGCAGACAACATGGGCCACTGGATACGTGTCCGAACAGACAACTTATAGTGTTGACAGCTTATGCCTTGCGGTGGTGGTGGCGTAGTTAAACTCATCATAAAGTCAGTCTGTTGGGGCACAAGCATTAAAGGGACGCTAAAGAGAAACTGCAAGTTCAGCTTTAATAGTAGGTTATCCTATCACGATCACAGACACACCATTCTTACTGCGAACAGAGGTTTAATAACCGAGAAAATAGCGAAAAACTGAAGGATGGGTGCTGACGCCCCTTCGAATTTCCCGCGCTACACGTTCGTGACGTCGGAGATCACAAACGCAGCCCGGCCACGATTGGTCGAGAGCGATTTATCGCTGTTAATAAAACGCAAAATAAAATACACCTTAAACGTACATAAACAGCATTTGCCAACTTTTTAAGCCGTTTCAAGCGACGACGTACAAGTTTAGCGCAAAATTAAACAAGCAATAAGAAAAAATGGCGTGGCGTTACATGCGGTCGTGATAGTTTCGTAGTTTCGTTTTTGCTCCGTGCATCATCGCGCGCGCCTGTTCCGCTCTACAGTATTACAGTGTTTGGTTGCGTGGCTCGAAAAACGTTGACTTCGCGGGAAACATCCAGAAAAGCCCCGTGTGTGTAGTGTTGAGGGCTGTATCAACGGCGCAAGGCGCTTGTTCAGGGGCTGCGGCAGTGTTGACCCGACTCTGTCCTTTCATGTAGTGCCGCACAATGAGCCCCGGCGTTCGCAATGGCTCAGTGATCTGCCGATGATAAAACGCAAAAGATCCAGAGAAAGCGATGGTGTGCTCTCTGCATTTCTCGCCCTCGGATTATGTATATAATCCTGCTTTCGGAAAGTATCTTGGCGTGCCCCAGAGGCCCGTCTTTTCTCGAGCGGCTGTTCCATCAATGTCGCCTTCATCAAATCCCCTACTGATGACCCTGCAGCAGCAAACTGGCGGCTCGGTGAGTGATAAATGTCTATAATAAAAACACTAAAAAACCATACTGAGTATGCTTGTTCTATCGGGAACATTGTCGCCTGGCGCTTTCGCTTTCCGAGGCTTCGCTTTCCGTCGGCGCGGCCGGCAGCTCACCGCTATCGTACGCGGAAACACCTACCGCGCGAGCACGGAGGATAATTTCGCACTCCGTTTCACTGAAGTCGCTCAAATGCAGTCCTGCTTCCCTGGCGAGCTCTTCGTTGCAAGGTTCAGGGTCAGCAACGGTATCCATCGCGGCCACAGAACAGCTTAGCAAAAGTCGCAGCGAACGCAAACGCAGCGGCCATGCAGCCTATGATGGAGCGAGCGCCTCCACCGTTTACGTAAGCGGTGATGTATGACGCAAGCGATGACGATTTCATTGCTGACAGCAAAGAAATCTGTGACTACACTGCTTCAGCGCAGAATCTGGGCTGAGAGAAATTGAGGAAGAAATATTTGGTCTTTGTTTAGGAATTTCTGCGCTAATAACTCATGTTTTTGCACCCAACAAAAACTGCATGCATTCCTGATGGTCCCTCTTTTATTCCAGCTGAACTTCCTGTTTCTCTTTATTGTCCCTTTAACACATGCAAATTTTAACAGCAGAGCTGTTCTTAGTCGAGCGTGCGCCGTCACGCAGGAGCAGAGCCGGAGAGGTCACGTGACCCGCTCGCTGGGCAGAGAGGAGCCGACCAATCGGAGCGCGCGCCGGGGAGGAGGAGGAGAGGCGCCGCGGTATAATAGCAGGTGTTTGCGCCGCGCGCTGTTCGCACCATGAACCCCGCTCCTCGCGAGCGGCAATACGCAGAAACATACGCGACAATCGCAGAAACAGAACGACCACAGCTCCGCTGTTTCGACAGATTTCACTTCGTGGAACTGGCTGCATTTTTCGTAGTGAAAGATCTAGATTCGATAAAAAGAAATAAATTAAAACAACGACTTTTACATAAACTACGTACTCAAAAAAATTCCAAGGCACATTTTCGTACCACTTATATGTTACAGTGTAATTTTAGTGTAATAAGATTAATTATCTAATAATTAGTTTTTTTCGGTAAATAATGAAAACAGCACTCCTTCGTATGGCCAAACGATGATCGTCTGCACCCTGGTGATATTCTCCTCGGCCGAGCGGAAGATGCACGCGAGCGGCTGGGCGTTGAACTCGGTCAGGTCCTTCTTAGTCCTGATCATGCACTGCGGTGACGATTGCTCTTAAGCATAGTCGAGCGGCTCCCTGTATTGAGGCTATTGGAAGTTTTCATTTGAATGCGGTTAGCATTCTTAGGGTACTACCCGCCCTTTCCTGGGCCAATGTATGTATGTACGTATGTATGTATGTATGTATGTATGTATGTATGTATGTATGTATGTATGTATGTATGTATGTATGTATGTATGTATGTATGTATGTATGTCATAGAATGTATGTATGCGTGTATGTATGTAACCATTTTCCTGCCTACTTTGATCTCTGGGTAGTTAGTGGTTAGATGTAACAGGGTTCGAAATCAACCATCGAACCAACATCACTTAGTATGTGGCAATGTGTGCATACGTACGAGACTGTGCGCGAGACTGGGTAGGTACCGCTGTTCGAAGAAACTCTGACACCGACTTTGAGCACTGGGTAATGGGTCACTCGGTCTGTAATGGTCTTCGATGGACCTCTTTGATGGCGACTTGTGTCACTGGGTACGTACCAGTGGGTGTGTGCCGCTCTTTAAAGAACGCTTTGACGCCAACTTGAGTCTCTCGCCAACTTGAGTCAATGAGTATGGGGCACAGAGCGCGCCGCAAGTCAGGGAACAATTCTCAGCGTTCGCAGGCACCAGGACGCCACGCTTCTAGTCTCGGAGGCCACGCGCGGACGTCGGGGCAGTGCCACTAGATGCAGCAGCGTGTCCAGAAAGGAGCGCGAGAGAGGAGCCCGGCAGCCGCATGACGCGTTTCTCAGCGTTCGCAGGCACCGGCGCGCCACGAATTTCGGAGGCCATGCGCAAGCTTCGCGGCGACGCTCCTAGGTGGCGCCGAGTGTTCTTAGAGAAGCGCGAAAGAGGAAGCCCGCTGCAGTGCACGCCTCATACATAACTCGTATCGGCGGAGGAAATACGTTGTGTCGTTATATTGATTCAAGGCTAGACGCATTACCATCGGCAGTTATCGTGAGATAGGTTCCTCCGCTTTCTTTTTTTATATTGTTTTGTGAGGCGATGGAACGGACGAATTTTGATTCGGCTGCAGAACGCCCGCTTGCTTGCTTGTTCCTTATCTAGTAACGCCTACCCGGGACGCGACCCCCGCCTTTCTCATACGGGATCGTCGTCTTCGTCTTATATCGTGCGATGATGATCGTGAACTACGGCATGTGCCCCACATCGGGCCAGGCTGTATTCCCGCTGTACGAAAAAATGTCAAGCGGACAAGTACCATAAAATATTGTTTGTCTAAGGCGCTATCAGACAAGAATAATGCATAATTATGCATAACGAACTTGTGGTGTACTATAGAAGAGTGCTTTGGAGAATTATATAGAAATAACGAGAGAGGGGGGCTAATGAGAGGGAAGGCGGAGAGGTTGGCAGGAGGAGCGTGCTCTGGCCTGCTACTCCACAAAGGGGCAATAGGAAAGGGATAAGCGTAAGAAAACAGAGGTGGACGAAGAGATGGTGTTAAAAAATATGAATCCAGAATGTTTTTGCTTGAGACAAGGTTTCAGTGGCATACAGCTAGGGCTGCCCTTAGATTACATGACGCAAGTTTCCCTCGGTCACGAATATTTATTATTTCTAATACAAATTCAATCTTATGTGTTTGTCGGCCTCGTTATCGGCGACCGCAGGTTGCCTTTGTACAGTCGCTGCTGGGTTCAGTGCAAGTAAACATGCAAGAAATATAGCTCCTAGAATTGCTGTCTCTTCAAATGTTGACATTGCTTTCCATAGCATATTGCCTAAGTATGCCAAGTCGGCTCCGTTGGCTATTTTGAATAACATTCTGCAAGATCGCTTAAATGAATTTACATTCTGCGGTGTGTTTGCCACAGACGCAGCACAACTTATGGAAAAAGCAAGAGTTGGCATTTTCACTTTCTCTAGCTACTTCGCCCACTTTGAATGGACGTCGTCCTAACTCGCACATTTAAAAAAATGGAGGATGCTTAAGCTTCGCCTTTAAGAGTGGAACGCAATTCACGCTGCTTAACAATGTGTCAGTGCCTACTCGTCGGCGGGACCACCCTCGCGCGCCGCCACACTCACCGGACCTGTCTTGGTGGCTAGGAAGGACGACCGTCTCGTGGTCATGTGAACCCGACTGCTGGGGAAGTGACCATCAGCCGATTCACCTTGGTTTACCTTCGGGCGGAACAGGCCGCCTTCGCCGGCTGTGCCGCGTGGTGGACTGGGATAGATATAGGGCGGTATCGGAAAGCACTGTATCCAGCTTCATGCAGGACCCGTCCCATTGTCTTAGTGCGGCACTAGTTCAAGCAACCCGTACTTCGTGGGTGGATGAATCGCGAACCACTCCAGATTTGCAACTTCTGCGTCTCTGGGCGTCGCGCCGCCAAGCAGAACTTGCATCAGAACGTGACCCTTCATCAAATTCCCTCCGGTTGGAGGCCCAACGTCTTACTGCAGTAGCTCGGCGCCATGAACACCGCTTAGAACGTGGCCGCTGGATAGACTGCTGCTCTTCCCTCGGCCCTTCGTCGTCCAATGCCTCTATTTGGCGCGCCTTCCGTGTAATGGAACGCGGCCGGCGGCCTCCAGAACCTGCAGCCTGCGCGCTGTTAGCATCTGGCCAGACACCAGCAGTATTCGCCAAAACGGTCGCCCACACCTTTTTTCCTGCTTTGGACACAGCACCGCCTCCTTTCGTTGTTCAAAACAGCCTTCCCACGGACGCAGGCACGCCCCCTACGCTCGCCGACATCGAGAGTATACATACAAGCTGACCTCACTATGGCGGAATTTTTAGCGGCAATAGACCTTTCGAAGCCAGGCACCAGGGCCGGATGGCATACCATATGAACTGTATAAAAACACGGAAGGCAAGGTTCTCGATGTGCTGTTGGGTGCCATCAACGAAGCTTGGGCTACAGGAGCCATTCCTGATTCTTGGCGTCATGCAGAAATGGTCCCTATTCCCAAACCCGGAAAGCCCCCGGACAATATCGCGTATATGCGCCCAATAGCGCTAACCTCAACGTTAGGCAAGCTGATGGAGCGTATGCTTGCGACACGTATTACATGGTGGCTCGAGCGATACTCTTGGTACCATCCTGGCCAAATTGGGTTCCGTCCTCATCTGGGCACCGAGGATGGCCTTGAGTACCTTTCTTCTATGGTTCTCACCGGAGGTCGCTCCCGAAGAATTCGCACTATTTTGGCAATGGACATCCGCAAAGCGTATGACCATGTGAGTCACGAAGCAATTGTTCGAATTCTCCATTGGCTTCATTTCCCCAGCCGTGTCTGCTCATTCGTCCAAGCCTTCCTGCATGCTCGCACTTTCTCCATTCGCCTGGCTGGCCACGCAGCAGGTCATTTTGTCGCTCATCGGGGTGTCCCACAGGGATCTGTGCTCGCACCAGTCCTTTTCAACATCTCCCTCCTTCCTCTAGCTTGGAAGCTAGCGACGATACGTAACGCACAATACGTAATGTATGCAGACGACATCACCGTTTGGTCAGTTCATCCTAAAATCTGCCGCTAAGAACAAGCGCTTCAAGAGGCCCTGAACGTAACACACAACTGGTGTGCTCAGATAGGGCTTGAAATTTCCAAAGACAAGACAACGTACATGTCAGTAGCGAACAAGTATGGGCGCCGTCTACTGGCACTCCGGCCTCTTCTGTTAAATCTGGATCAGCAGCCGCTACACGAGGCTTCAACTCTCCGTGTACTCGGCCTTGAAATGGATGCCTCCGGATCTGCGGGACCATGGGTCAAGAAGGCAAAGCAACAAACCGCAGAAACGATACAGTTGATACGTGGGATTGCGAAGAAATCTGGCGGAGCGCGCACTGACATGGCCCGCCTTCGTGTCCGTTCCGTACTGCAACCACGACTCGTCTACGGAGCCCAGTTTCAACACTTCACGAAAACAGAATGGGCCCGCCTTGAGGCCGTTAATCATGAAGCAATGCGTGCCATAACGGGACTGCCACGTCTAACTCCGCTGCCAACCTTACAGGCCGAGTCCCAACTCAACACTCTTGACGAACTGGTGCACCAGCGTCGATGTGCGCGTGCCCTTAAGCCATCGAAGCTATGCTCGGCTGCTGCACTTGCCCGGTACATGGGACATGAAATAGACAATCCAGCTTCTACGACACCCGATGTAGCTCCTTGGAACAGGGTACAATTAAGTGACAATATGCCTCTTGGTCGTCTGCATAGCCCGGTTCCTCGCCAGGCGAACGCTCAAGTTTCCCGACTTCGTCGCACCGATGATAATCAAGACGATTCGGCTCTCGTAGCATACACTGACGCCAGTGTTAATGGTACCACGATTCACACAGCTCTCGTGTGCCCATTGATACCAGAGGCAGGCCAGACGTGCTCGTATGTTGCCGATCCTGCACCGCCGGCTTATCTTGCCGAGCTTGCCGCCATACGGGATGCCTTGGCCGCGTTGCTCCCCTTTGTTCAAGCTGGTCGATATTCTCAGCTCATCATTCGCACGGACCCGACTCAAGCCATCCACGACATACGTAGGGTATCTCGGTCCTCTCTTCTCTCGGATAGCATTCACCGTATTGCTGCCACTACGAATTTAGTGATACGCGTTCAGTGGGTGCCTCGAGCAGCCCTGCCGGGTCTACTTGAAGCAGATTTGGCAACCCACCCTGAGAACATAACGTACCCACTTCCGCATTTTCCTGAAGACGCTTGCGGACAACTGCTCCGGGAAAAAGAAAACCTCCGACGTACCACACGAGCTCTTATACCTCCGTGTGGGTCAGACCTCCCTGGTGGGTTAACCCGCCGAGAGGAGGTTACGTTACGGAGGCTGCGTGTCGGGGTCGCACTCACCCCGTCTGTGACCGCTCTCTGGGCACAACAGTACCACGGTTCCTATGGTACATCGTGCCCATTTTGTGACACTACGATTCAAAATGTGACAATGACACACCTATTATGGACGTGCTCAGGACTTCACCTAAGCCGTCTCCGCCACCTACGGGCAACAGGCCTTCGGCCTGGCCGCCCACCCGACCTTGAACGTTGGATTCATGGACCGTATCATCGTTCACTTCTGGATTTTTTACATGAATCAAGTCTGTTCGTGTATTTTTGATATGTTTTGTATTATGCCTAAGGGCAAGCTTTCGAAATAAAAAAAAAAAGAGTGGAACGCGATAGCGTTATCAGGCCCAGTTCGCATCGCATTATTTATGAGTAGGCTTCACTGCCACGCAGAACGTGGGAAAGCCAGCTTACAAAGACTAAGCTTACACCGATCCCCGTAAAGTCGGCTCACTTTTAAACAGAAATGCATTGCTGGGAAGACGTTTGTTCAGGGGCAATATAAGTCGTCTTGTATTAAAATATGAAGGCCCTAGCACCTTTTTTATTATTTTATTAATTGTTTGCTATTGCCCCGACGGGCGCGCATGTCCAAAACGCATTAGGCAGGCGAAGTCCCAATTTGGCCTGGCGAGTAAGCAAGCGCCATCTGGATATGAATTTCGCAACTAACCTTTCCGAGCGCGCCACTGTTGGTATGGTAGAAATGCTGGAAAAGCGGTTGACGTTTGAGTTTCCTCGTAACAGAATTATGGTTTCTCGTACATTCAAATTACAATCCGACGCCACCAGGTCTGTAGGTTGTGGTCAAGTCGTACTTTACCATTTTTCTGACGGATTTCACTGTGAGAAATTCAATTTTTGTTCACTAACACCTTGCACCACGCGGAAGACCTGCGCGGTCGGAGGGGTTTGGGATGATTTTCTCCTTCACTAACACCTTGCGCCACGCGGAAGGCCTGCGTGGTCGGGGTGGTTGGGGATGACTTTCTCCTCTACGGACGCCGACATCCACGCCGACGCCGGCGCCGACACCGACGCCGGATTTTCTGCGACACGGGGCCCTTAACGCTGTCGCGTTAAAACTGGAGAGAGTAGCGTGAGTGACAGGGAGGGGAGTAAAGAGCGGAGAGAGAAAGCGCAGGTGCATAGGAAGAGGGGAGTAGGAGGTGACAGGGGTGAGGAGGGCGCGCGCCATCTTTGAGCACCCGGATACAGCTATCCACACCTGCGGGCGTGGGTGACGTCACGCAGCAACAAAGGAGGAAGGGAGGAGGGCGCGCGCCCTCTGCGAGCGCTCGAAGAAACACCGCAACATTCGAGCGCTGCCGCTTGATGAATAGCCATTCCAAAGAAGCTGCAGCCAGGATACTATGGATACTGTGGGTAGCTGCGAAGTTGCAAATGGGGTGCCGTGATTACGCCAAGATGTACGGTTGGCACTGTTGTTGGCGGCGAGATTGCCGCACAGTGTGTCGATCTGCTGACGTGCCCGTAAGGGTTAGGGATTCACGGACAGCATAGGGATTTGGAGCAGCCAACTGGCGAGAACGCGAGATTGATATTTACCAAAGGGGGCGCAGAGAACCAGACTGGTAGTGAGAGCACACGCCTGGCTTCCAAATGCCGTTAGCACCGTTGTGTGTCACCTTGCTATAACATTACTTCGCATCGCGTTTCAATTTTCCTCCCTATATACATTGATATTCGGAACAGCGCGAAAGGACAGTACCATATGTAGGAACGCGACACGACAACGCTGTCACGTGTCGCCTTTCTCTACACGCCGTTCTTTTGCGCTCTTCCGAAGATGAATCCAACACAAACAACCCAACCAACTTTAAGTTCTACTGTGGCCCTCCCTTTATGTATGAAGAGAGAGAGAGATACAACTTTAATGGTGCCAGGAGGGCGGACGCAGCCTCCTTCTGCCTAGCAGACGGCCGAGATCCCCTGGGTCTCAGCGGCTGCCTCGGCTAACTGGACGGCCCAGACCTGGTCTTGCTGGTCTGAGCTGAGCAGCAGGGTCTCCCACTGCTGCCGGTTTTGAATTTTGCGGCCCTCGAAAGGAGCCGCCTTCGAGCATGCCCATAGAATATGTGGCAGATCCGCCCTACATTTACATAATTTGCATTGATCGTTGAATTGCCCTGGATAGAATCTGCTGCAGGCCACCGGGTTTGGGTACATGTTTGTTTGCAGGAGGCGCCAGGCCACCGCCTGTTTCCTGGTTAGCGCGGGATGAGCTGGTGGGTACCGGGCCCTTCCCAGCCGATAGTAATCGGTTATTTCTTTGTAGCTGACCATGCGGTCTCCTCTCGTTCCCGGCTGGGCGGGCTCACTTGCTCGGCGAGTAAGTCCTCGAGCTACGTTGTGAGCCGCCTCGTTGCCGGGGAGAGAGGAGTGCGCGGGTGCCCAAATAATTTGGATCGTCCCGCGATGACGGTCGCTGTTACTATTTAGAATTTTGAGCGCCTCTGGCGAGATGCGTCCTTTCGCGAAATTGTGAACTGCAATTTTTGAGTCGCTTATGATAACTCTCGCTTTCGTGGAGGCCACCGCTAATGCTATGGCGGCTTCCTCCGCAACTTCGGCGTTGTCCGTTCTCACGGTGCCGCTCGCGAAGGGTTCTCCGTCCGCGTTTACCGCTACTACGGACATCCCTTTGCGTTCTCTGTATTCCGCGGCGTCTACGTAGGCCACGCCCTCTACGTCATGGTACTTGCGCTCAATGTGGCGTGCCCTTGCCTCTCGTCGCTCCTTGTGGTGCTCCGGGTGCATGTTCTTGGGCAGTGGAGGAATTTTAAATTCTCTCCTCGCCTCTAGTGGAATGCTTAGTTTGGTGCCGTGTTGCGCTTCATATCGAATTTGGAGTTTCTGTAGAATGTGTCGCCCCGTTGGGGTTTGTGTGAGTCTTTCGTATTGGGCGGTAGTGTGCGCCTCGATTAGTTCGTCAAGCGTGTTGTGTAGCCCCAACTCTAAGAGTTTGTCATTGGGTGTTGTGACTGGGACACCAATTGCCTGTTTGAATGATCGTCTGATGATGCATTCCATCTTGTTTTTTTCTGCTACACCAAATCGTAGGTACGGTGCCACATAGACGACGCGGCTTATGACGAAGGCCTGCACTAAACGAATTAGGCTGGCCTCCATCATGCCGTAGCGTCTATTGGCAATCCGTTTGATTAGCCTTAGTGTTTGCTGTGCGCTGTTTTCTAGCGCCTTGATGGTACCGAGGTTTCTGCCTTCCGCATGCAACCGGAGTCCTAGGACTTTGATTTGGTCTACGATAGGTATCGGGCCCCCGTTCACTTTGATGTTAATATTCGGTGTTCCTCCGTATTGTTTCCTGGTCGTAGGGTACACCAGCAGGAGTTCGGATTTTTGAGAGGAGCAACTGAGCCCCTTCTCTGCCGCGTAGCGTTCGACGGCCTCCGTGGCCTGTTGGAGGGTTTCCTCGATTTGGCGTTCACTGCCGCCTGTCACCCACAACGTTATGTCGTCGGCGTACAGGCTGTGGTTGAGGCCGCGGATCTTACTGAGGAGTTTCGGCAGGCCGATCATGGCCACGTTGAAGAGAAAGGGGGACAATACCGAGCCTTGCGGCGTTCCCCTACTACCTAGTTTTATGTCACCCGACTTGATGTCTCCTATCGTGATTTGAGCTGTGCGGTTCGAGAGGAAGTCCCGGACGTAGGTGTAGGCCTTGCGACCCACCCCCAGGTCCTGGAGGTTCCCTAGGACCGCTTTGTGCGTAATATTATCGAAGGCCTTGGTGAGGTCCAACCCTAAGATGGCTTTCAGTCCCGTTCCTCTGCCCCGTGCGTCGAGGATTTGATGTTTTATTTGGAGCTATGTATGAAAAAAAAATAATAATAACAATAATGCATTTCGCTTACGGTAGGTAAATAAGTATCGGATCTTCTGTTCGCTATAGCAGCATCTCCGCTATATGCAGGCGCACTATATATATATATATATATATATATATATATATATATATATATATATATATATATATATATATATATATATATAAACGAGGTACTATTGCAATAACACATTGGATGCCCCTGCTTCCTCTACTCGAGAGGAGGAAATGTAAAAGCGCAGGCACTGCATATCTTGGTACTCAGAAAAATTGGATTCGGTAAGACGAGTAGACTCGAATCGTTCACCCAGCCAACGGAGCTTCACCGCCTCTGCTTTTGGAACAAGTTGTCGGCCTGCAAAACCTAACAAAGAAACAAGTGAGAAGCGAAACGAGTTATATGCAAGAAGCAAAGGCATGTAGAAGAGCTCTTTACAGACGTGCCGGCAGCTTGGTCGTCGTGACGTTTCGCTCGTTACCGCTTCTGTGCGTTGTTGCGGTTTTGACAGTGTCCGCGGCTCCGGTAACATCGATGACAGCGGTGTTTTATTTCCGCAGGACGAATCAGGAAAGTGCTTAGGGCCAATGTGTTGTTATACAGGCAACGTCATCTCATACCCATGAGAAATTTGAGCGCTTAGAGGTTAACTGCGTCAAAGTTTTAAGGGGCACTAAACCGCAACGCTATATGAATAGGCACCGGTTAGGTATTCTTTCAAAGCTTATTTATATTGCCGGATCGAAATTCTGTATTACTAGCAGGGAAAATGAAGGCCACCGTTCAACGTTTTGAATTTCGCGCTGCATGGAACCGACGCGCTTGCACGTCAGTATAATGGCATGAAAGTTACCGTATTTTCTCCTATAATTGGGCCACTTTAGAGCAAGGAAAATCTCTCTAAACTAACCAGTGTCCTTCTTTAGTTTACTTGGACTACAATGTAGTCGTTTTTTTTTTTTTTTTGTGGAGGAAAACTTAAATATTGGGATGCGGCGCTGCCAAGGTTTACAAGACACACAACTGGAATGTTTGCAGCGCTGTATATCAGTAATGTTATTCCAACTAGCCTGAACGCGAGCCTTAAACAATTGGCTAGACCCGAGCTTATATTGTCGTAATGTATGACGTCACGGGGTGGTAGTGGGAGAACTCGAAGGTGGAGTTGGGCCAATCGTATTCATTTTGCCATTTTTTTCTCCCCTTTTTTTCTGTCTTATTAAGCCTAGCCATGTGGTGAAACTGGCGTTTATGAAGTTTCAAAATGTTATTTACTGACGCAGGGTATTTGAATATTCGTCTTTAGTTACGCCTCTACAATTGCCATATTGTTGTTGGAATAAATCTGTAAAGTTATTAGGACTGCAAGTTCTGCAAGTTCGCAACGATCCATCTTCAACAGTACCACTTAAGACTGGGACATGTGTCAGCACAGGTCATGAGTTTTTTTTTTTTTTTTTTCTTTTTTTTTTTTTTTTTTTGTCCTAAGTGGTGTTGTTGGAGATAGATAACTAATGTCGGCTTATTGTTTATGACGCGACAGGCTATATTCGTTTCGTCCGCTCTTTCAAGAATTAGTTAAAAATGCTCAAAAAAACGTTGCTGGCCTATTCCGTATCACGAATGATCCTCACGTATGTTCCCCATTTGGTGCGGCCCCAAGACGACAACCATTGCGTCACGTAGTACTCGCTGCCCAATATGTCAAGGCCACAAATTGGCACACGAATTGCTGCGGTTATTAAGAAAGACCTACGTCACGAACTGCTGTCTCGATATGTACCTCCGGATGAAGAATAACCCCATTTGTTATATCTCCTTCATGTATTTCTTTACTTTCGTCCCTTAACCATCTTCCCCCTGCGCAGGGTAGCAAACCGGACTCGCGTCTGGTTGACCTCTTTGGCTTTCTTTCTTTCGCTCGAACGAATTGTCAAATTGATTGTCAAATTGTCAAATTGACGAATTCTTTCTTTCTTTCTTTCTTTCTTTCTTTCTTTCTTTCTTTCTTTCTTTCTTTCTTTCTTTATTTATTTATTTATTTATTTATTTATTTATTTATTTATTTATTTATTCCACCCTCTCTTTCTGAGTGTAAAGTAGTAAATGCTTTGTTAGTTGATACCTTAAGCGTGCATATTTTGTTGCACGTTTTGCGCGACCCTGCATCAATTAGTCGGTGCTGTGTTGAGCGCGCTTCAACACCAAAGGGAGTTCCGGATACTCCTACGTGCGGTAGCAAATGTCTGTGCCATCGTTTAACTAAACCTAACGCCTGCTCCGATTGTGTACAAGTGGAGTCATAATAAAACGTGCTCCATCGAGGAGCAGAACTTTGCAGCAGTATACTGCTAAAGTGCTGTGCGCGATGCGGGCGCTGTTATTCTCTTCCCCCGAGACTCTGGCCTTAACTATAGATGATCCAGATGCTCGTTATCGTTTGTGATAAAGCTGTTTACTTGCGCATGCTGTGTGCTTAACTGCGTATTGTTTATGCGTAGGTCATTTCGTGCGCATCCCCAATGTCATCTCATCATAGGGTATAACATGCGATACCCCGTTTCAAACATAGCGTGCAACGCAGTGGATGCTTTAGCCTGACCTCTTGCTGTAGCTGCCTTCGCACCATCAAATAGTTTGTTTCCTTTTACCAGCAATTACCTGAAAATGTTAGTTATTCAGGCCCGTCGGTTCCACTGATATTAGTGGCCGACGGGCCTAACTGCAAAGCGAAGACAGCAGCTTTGTTATAGTGAGCGATAAGTCAAGCGAGGCGATAAGGCACACCTTCGATTCGTATCTCGGCGACTTCTGGGGCTCGCCCAGCGTATAGGGACAGTATCGTTCATATCTGCAGAAAGCCAATTGCGGAGCGGGTGCACGAATTCGCAGCGGTGACCAGGGGCTGTCTTTTGCAATGGTGCGTTTCATTTTCTATTCTTTCTAGGCTTCGTCATCGGCTCGCGAGCCCGATGTTGCCGGGATCGGCCACTCTATGGGAGCGATGATAAGAAATTAATGGCATCGGTGGAAAATATTCCTTACAAAATACGGCTGAACGCCTCACCACTCCCACACTTTAGACAAGTGGGCTGGTAGGTGTGCATTCATGATGTAATGTTTCTTTCTTTCGTTCGTTCGTTCGTTCTTTCTTTCTTTCTTTCTTTCTTTCTTTCGTTCTCTCTTTCCTTCTTTCTTTCATTCCTAAGGACAGACACGTAGCTCCTAACAACGAAACATCTATATATGTATCCTTATTATGCATGCCCCCTTGACGAATACCGCAAGGTTAGCGCTTTCCGCCTTCGAAACCAATTTTCACGCAGCTCTACGTGTTCGCGAGCCGCCATTGCTTGCTATTCTTCCTGTCGACCCGAAGAACTCTATCATTTACTTCCGTACCATATCGACACAAGAACCTTTTAAATTCACTTTCCGCATTCCCGCATACGGCGTACTCTATCGGCCGAAAGCTCGAGTGCTCTGCATTTTCCGCATCGTTTCGAATTTTTCGCAGAACCGTCTTCTCCTGTGCCATATCGCGCTGTGTTCTATAGTCAACCTAACGAAGTCGTCTAACCAGAAGGACTTTTTTTTTTTAATCCCTAACTTAAGTTTCTTTTTCCCCTTTTGCCTGTAACGCTGAGCTGTAAGGCGGTTGTTCTTTTGCGAGCTCTTGCGAACTTACTTCCGAAGACGTTTTAGTGAGCGTGTACCTTCCTGGCTGAACCGGAAAGGAACGAACGTGGCCGTACAGGGCGCTGCTGCTCTTTGGGTGCGCGCTCGAAAAGGTGAACTCTGCCTGCTTGTTGCGCTTGGATATTTTCCAGCTTAAAGCGGTGGCGCGTTTTTCACTGCTGTCGCGGGCCCGATATGAAGACGCGCTTTGACAATTCGTTCAAGCGACAAAAGCATTCGTGGCACGCTTCAAAGAGATCGACAGAAACAAGTGCTAGGCGAACGGCGTGTGCGACCCGCAGAATTTCTAGAATTCCCGGAGTATTGGCTGAGCCGGCCAGCTCGCTCCACTTACACACAGTGCCGGGATAAAAGGTTTCCTGTTGCATGAGCGTCAGTTCTTTGTGTCAGGGCTGTTGCCCTAGTAGTGATAAAACTGCGTGTAAGTACATTTCTGGTTCTCATCGATTCGCTGTTCGTAAGTTCGCATCCTTATACTCTGAGATACCGCCCTGAAATTTTTGCGATGGTTGCCGTGAAAGGGTGAGGCGCGTCGGCTTTTAAATAAAATACGGTTATTACATCATATAATCCGTTACAGCAATTGCAAAGCTTAGATACACATTGTGTGTGCGTGTGTGTGTGTGCGTGCGTGTGTGCGTGCGTCAATCTTATCCTGTGAAGCCGGTTCCCCATCATCTCTTATCAAATGCGCCACCGCGACCGGGATCGAACCAACTACCTCATGCGAAGCAACGCATGCAACACCATGGCCACGAAGCTGCTGCCGGGGGTGAGGAGAATCATTGTAGTCATGGTATAGCTGAACGATTGCGGAGACAGACATTTCTATACTTAATTTTTTGCATGAGAAGCGGTTCTTTATGAAGGGAAAGGTTGGCGCTAACTTCTGCAGCTCTTGAGGCATCTTTTTGCACGAAACTCTAAATGCCGTCGGCCAAATATCGCGGCGGCGATTTCCGCATCTGTCTGCCGCGAAATGGCGGCGTTGGAGGCGAAGCGAATAGGATGACGCGCACGCTAGTGCTATTAGCAATCGTTCATCGCACGCGAGCTCAGCTCGTGCCGGCCTTACACCACGTGGTGAACCGGCACGCGGAAAGACACCACACGCGAGCCATTTCGAGAATGACAACCGCTTTCCCCAAATCGAGATGGGATGGCGGGAGGCGTGGAGGGAGGGGGGGGGAGTTTCGGGAGAGGGGGGGCGTTGGCTTACGAAGATGATGAGCACCGAGCGCTCAGCGTCGTTCGTCCCAACCGCAGATTGCTCGTCGAGAGCATGTACTGCAGCGCGCCGTCGTGTGCTGTGCACGACGCAATATACAGGCTCGTTCGTGTACTCGGCCCTCTCACCAGAATTGCGTGCAGAACGGAACGGAACGGAACGGAACGAAGGTAAACCGGAACAGTGCCCCGCATTCGTAAAGTCGTTCTTATGCTAGAAGTGTTTGTTAGTAAGAGGATATAAGCCCGGGAGCCAATCGTCGCGTTGGACGACCGCACCTCCACCAGAATGTCCCAGGTATAGAGAGATGATTGGAAATGTATTTACAAACGATTTACAAAATATCACGAAGCCACCAGGATGGCCGATATTCTACTCTTCCTTCAACTTATGGGACGTAGCCACAAGAGGGGGATGGTCATATGGTTAGCAATGGAAACATAATATGAAGTTCTTGCTTCCTGTGAAGTCATTGATCAACACTGCCTCTATTTAATTAATAGTGATTATAAATGCCGATATTCTGGCCTAGCTCGTTGTCCTCTTCGTCGTTGTAGCTCTGTTCACAGCACAGTGACAGTATTATCACCGAAGGCGGTCTCGGCCAGTGGCAAACAGCCGCTTACGTGTAAAAAAGTGTCGTGAATTAGGCCTCAGAGGCCGAGTTCATGACGCTTTTAGTACGTAAACGTTATCTGTCATTGGTTATCCACTATCGCTATTCATATGTTCGCTATTGCGACTGGTTGCCACTTGATTTTGCGAACTGTTATAACTTACGAACTGCTTTGCAAACGCGGGCGCATGGTAACAACCGTGAACGACCGACCACGAGGAGACCGAACGCGGGTATAGATAGAAAGAACGGAGCACGTACTCGCAATAACGTTTTTTTTTACGCTACAACTGTTCGTAAGAGAGTATGTAAGCCAACCGTGGTGCCGAACATATTATTAGCCAAGGCGGCTGGCCAATGGCAAGCATGCATTTACCAGCAAAACACGTTGCGAATTCGGTCCCATTGCTTATTCGCAAAAATCCACCACGCTAGAAAATTTAGTAGGAGCGACTTCTATCTAATTCAAAGCCTAGACATCTGTGAGCGAAGACTTGCAGCCAATGGCAAGGAGTACTTACGAACGAAAACCTCCATGGATTTGACAAATTTTTTAAGGCGCAATCGAGAGACACGGCACAACAAGAAGGTCAAACACAGACAGGCGCCTGTACTGTGTTGTACCTTCCTTTCGTGCCATGTGTCTTGTTTGCGCCTTAAAGTATATTTGTCAAGTATGCACCAACTGGGCCCACAGAAAATTCTTCTAATCCATGAATTCGGCCCCAGGACGCCATACAAGGCTCTACACGGGCTATACTAAGGATATAGTAGAGAGCTTTGGATAAGCTTCGACCATCTGATGTTCTTTAACGTTTACCCAAAAATATATGTAAGCGACCGTTTTCACTCTGCGGATACATTAGGAGATCGACCGCCAAGACCGGGTATTGAATATGCGACCTTGTGCTTGGCATCTAAACGACGCTATGAGCCGTTATGAAATCTATAATATATTATCACTATATAGTGTCAATATATTGCCAATATATTTGGCATTTCAGCTAACGTAAGGCAAGCTGTTAAAAAACAGAATATTAAAATAACACGGTGCAAGATATGGTTTTAAGGCCTACGGTGTCTGGTCATCAGACCTGTGACGAGCGAACACGGTAGGTTTTATAATTGTATTTTGCACCGTGTTCGGGCATCTTTTTTTTTTTTTTTTTTTTTTTTTTTTAATCTTGGGTAACCTTAGCTGGGACGCATGGTGCAACTGCCACGATTCTGCATGCAACTGCAGAGGGAACGTCGGGTGGCCGCAGCATCAGCTGCACTCGCGCGAACGCGTTTCACGAAGGGGCGCGAAATACTCGATTGTCGGGGCTGCGGTTCTGATGCCTCGCCGCTCTCGCCGTAATTACTCCGGCCGAAGCTCGCGCAGACGCAATTAAAAATGCGCCGTCATCATTTCGCTCCCTGAGTGTGTGTGCGTGTGTGTGTTCCAATGAGCCGCGCACGCGTTCGCATGGTCTCACACGACGGAATTTGCTTGCGGTCACTCTGCGCTCTCCAAGAAACGCACGGTTATTAGCGCACCGCAAAACGATAGCGATACGTGTGCTTGCTCTAACTTCGGGCAGCACCGGTAAGTGGCTTCAAAAGAGCTTCGATGGGCGCGCATGCGCAAGTGTTACGCAGTCGTTGCTTGCCCTCCCTTATTTTTTATTTTTTATTTATTTATTTATTTTTTTTTTTTTTTTTTTTTTAGTGGCACGCTGCTCTTATACCGTAGACGCCTTTGGTTCCTTTTTGTCATGAAATTGTAGAGTGAAATTCAATTGCTTCTCTAATGAAAAATTACTGAAAGTACGGAAACTCAACACAAGATCTCAGCAAAATGTCAACTATAGGGTACGGTTTAAGGATTTTACCGGCGCTGCCGTAGTATTGCTGCGGTTCATTGCAAGTTGTTCTCGGCCATGTAATGACGCTCTGACATGCGACATCGTACCATATCACACCGTTATGACACCGCACCATAACATAGCGTACCATACCGTATCCTACAATACCGTATACAATTATTTACAATGTCATACCAAGGTATATGTAAACTGGTAGCAAAGCTTCTATAGAAGCACTGTTGTATCGCTTACAGTCGAGAACGCAAGAAGGCACGTGAAAGACACAGACACGGCGCTGACGATGGTTTGCTCCTGACGCTCCTGATTTACTTCGCGAGCCTTCTTGCGTCCTTGTCTGTATGCGCTACAATAGTACGCCGAGATTCCGTACCGTCAAGGTCCGCATTACAACACTAGTTGATTGTACAGAAGCCCTCGTGTCTAAAAAATAGCGGCGTGTTGCAACCATCGCCATCTGCTTTTCGTGGAGACAACTTCTATATAAAAAAAAGAAAAAAAAATTTAAGAAAAAAGTACGACGTCACACCAGCGAGTGGAAGCTACGTCGTGATTCCACGCTGCTTGGCGCGAACGTTCAAATTCATTTAAGGTCCGGCATTTCAACCGCTACGCGAACAGTTATTTTTCTTCATTGACCTTAGAGCTCCCTTCAGCTTACGTGTCAGCGTGCCTTTAAGTTATAGGATTGGCCTGTGTCTTAAGGTGAACATGATTGGGCTGTTAATGACGGCATTCTGCTTCTGTTTAAGAAGGCAATCTGCTTCTGTTAATGCCGGCAATCTGCTTAAGAACGTGAGGGAATAGGACGGGAATGAATGAAAGTGCCTTAGAGGTTTCTTGGGCCACTTCGCTTTTATTCACCGAGATCTTTGCACCCAGTAGACGCAACCGAATGAAAAAATAATAATATTTTTCAATGTATAAGAAATAGTACGGCCAACACTCAGACGCAATATATGCGAAACCTATTCACCGAATCCTAAAAGCACTCTCAATTCCCTACAGCACCATGTATTCCTATCCAACTAGTTATCAGACAAGGCAGCGTTGCACCACATACGATATGATTTAAAAGACATTTGCACCTTGCAATTTTGCCGGCCGTATAGTGCACTCAGAGCATCTTTACGCCGTGATGCAGCACGTCAGATGCAGCAGAGTTCAAGATGCACGATAACGTACAGCCTCACACAGTTTGCCAATAAATGCCGTGCACTAGCTGCAGGCGAGCGCTCCACGAAAATGTGCGCGCGTTAGACAGGTACAGTCACCTTCATACAACTGTGCACTTGCAGTGGGTAACCGGCAGTAAGTAATGCCCGCCTCTTTGAATATTCCAACTGAATGAATTGTGCTGCCTGCCGCAGATGATTATTAAAGATTTTGTAAACCTTAAAAATTGTCACCTGGTATGTAACGATGCAGCACTTCTGTTCTTTGTCAGCTTCTTTCAGGCATTAACTGTTGCTTAACGCATATAGAAGACTTATCTCAAAAGTTGCGCGCACTCGAATGAATGTGCTCCTTTAAATCGATCCGCTGTCCTTGGGCAACGACAAGCCCTGATATTCATCATCATCTAGCGCCTAGCGTTTGCGGTCCTTTCATGAAGCATGTGTATAGTTGTGTTTTCTCCTTTCTGAAGAAACTAATGCATAAAGAATACGGAGGAGATGAATCGGAGACCATAAATCGGAGATGAATCGGAGACATAAGCAACATACTGAGTGGCATCATTTGTATTTATTGATAATCTGCAGGCAAGGAGATGTTGACGTCCTTAATTCATGAATGAGTTCTAAACAAAAAAAATTAAGCAGAACAAAGAAAAAAGACAACAACGTCGGACAAATAATTGGGAGAAGGTTAAAGTAACAACAGTTGGGAATTTCTCATACCCACAACAAAAACAATTGTTTCTGGTCAGTTCACAAGCGTTCGAGTGGTCATGTTGACGTAGCACTACGGTCCTCGCTGGTGAAAAACACGGCGCACACATACACACACAAAAGAGCCACGGGAACACGATAATATGAGCGAATCACGAAACACGTATATATGAAAATGTTAAAAAATTAATCACTTCGACAAATACAGCGTCGTGATCAAAGTTACAATAATGAAATTCCTCTCAGTAACTCATGATAGTAGTCTGCTGGGCCAGTTCGTGTAATATATTGTAAAGGTACGAGCAGTCTCACGGCAGGGATGAAGAAAGACTTGACAGGACAGGCGCTCTGTCCTGTCAAGTCTTTCTTCGCCACTGCCGTTAAACCGCTCACACGTTTATGCTATCAGTAACTGTTCATCAACTGCTGAAAAAGAGTGCGAATATTTCCCTAACGAGACTTGTAAGCTGTCTTTTCAGACGCCTTTTGTGCCTAAGGTTGTCCATCGTCTCCCATTATCATCCCCCATTGTGACCCTCTTTCTTCCCCTCTTCCCCTTCCCTTGCGTAGAGTAGCAGGCCAGATACTCCATTTTCCGGCCGACCTCTCTACATTTGCCAATCAATAAACTACTTGTTCTTCCATCGTACCTGCATGACATGCAACTCTGCGAACTAATTTAAGATAAGGCTGCCATCGAACTATGAACGCAGACCACTAACCACAGCTTACAAGAACTTAAATTTAATTGGGCGCTTGTCCTGTCGTTTTCTGTCGATTTGATGTCTTTCTTAAGCTATTAAGGCAAGCAGATAACCATGTCTACTCAAAATTAAGAAACAAGAACTTACTTTGCCTCAAAACAGTTCCGGATGTATCTTCGTGTCCGTGCGCGTTGAAAACAGCGCACAACACTGACACTGCTTCCGGGCTGAGATCCGTTACGTTTCTTTTCTTCCTTTATTTATTTTCTTAAGGCGAATGGTCTGGTGAAGGCACTCCAGTCAACTCGAAAGCAGCAAAGTAATTCACTTCCCCATTTACGCGGTTCTCGAAAATCTCTCCGCCATACGGCAGCTCGCAGCTCACTTGCGGGTGCTTGGCGGCCGGCGTTCGCAGAAATTAGCAAATAAGCTGTCAGAACCATGCGACCGTTCTGACGGCCCACTTGAAAAAACGCTTCCCACTTCAGCCGGCGGCTCTCTCTATAGTCGCCTCGCGTACGTCGGCCGTTGCTCAGTCGGGATCCACTTTCTTGGAGTCCGTCGCATCGTTTCAAAACTTTCGTGACCGCCCTCTCTTCATTCTCATTTCTGCGCACACTGGCACACACACACACACACACACACACACACACACACACACACACACACACACACACACACACACTTGCACGTATACGCGCAGACGCTTCTTCTACGCGTCGTGTACACCTCACGGTTCCTCTCATCCTTCGCACCAACCCATGTTGCGCGCCGCGGACACCGCGTGGTGGCCGTTAAAAACGCCAACCGCAGACGCGTTCGCTCCTACACCTTGGCTTCGCGACGAGGGTTGGCGAAGACTTTCCTTAAGTCCCAAAGTGTTGTGCGAAATAAGCGGTGGAACGAAGGAGAGGCACGCAGTCTCGGAAGCGCACCGAACGGTCATAACTTTCTCTCTCTCTCTCTCTCTCTCTCTCTCTCAACATCAGTCTCGGCGGATTCGAGAAAACGCGTGGCTTAACGCCCCCGTACGCTGCACAGCACCTCGCTTCCTCCTATACCCCCACCCCTTCCCTCTCTCGACATTAAATATGCACACACGCTCCAACTCGCACGAAGACACACATACATTCGCACGTGCACGACGCACACACACAAACCAGATGGGCACACGCGCTGTGTCCCTTCCTGTCCATCTGTCTGCCTCGGTTTCGGCGGCCACCGAGAGGGCTTCGTTAGGGACGGAACCGCGCTGGGACTAGCGCTGAATTAGACGGCTATGCTAATCGCCCCTTCCCGTGCTGATGAGCTTCGCCAACTCCAATGGCGCTCGTGCCAGGCCTGCGGCCGATTCGATGACGGTGTCTCTCGGTTCCTTCGTCTGCTGGCATCCCGCCCGCCCCCTCTCTCTCCTCCTTCCCGGCAGTGTTCGTTTTCAACAACGCCAGTTCCACCCACCCCACCCATCACCGCTTCACCTACTCCCTCCCCCCCTCGGGCTACTAGACAACTGTCAAGGACTACGACGAGGCTGGAAAATGCGAAGAGGAGTGGGACGGCTACGAGAGCTGAAGTGAGAAACCTAATCGAAGTCTCTCTCTCTGTGTGTGTGTCTGTCTGACACGTGGAAGACGATTCCACTCGGGAGCGTCGAAAACGTTAAAATGTCGAAATTGGACGCCATTCTTACTGCACTTTATTCGTCACAGCCCCCCCAAAAAGGAGAATCAATATTTAGGCATTCGCTTTTATTTTACGATGACAATTATACGGACACTCCAGGCACAATTCTGCCGTCGGCGTCAATTGGTTTTCTATAGAACGAGCTGTCTGGGGACAGAGAAAAACGGGATGAGGAGGGGGCCGACAGGGACGTAGCGAACAAGAATGATGTGTACTGCGGAATGAATAACTTAACACTACGCGGCGGTCACCCTTACGGCATGGCGGCCTTGTTCAACCACATGCGGCGTGACTCGTCCGCTGTTCCTGTTTGGCATCCCAGTGCGGAGCGCGTAACCGCTATCGCGAAAACCAGATGGGGCGTTGGCCGCCGCGAACTGCGCATGTCCGAAGGAGCGACCCGCTGACGCCACAGATAGCCCTGTGGACCTACGGTGGCATGCTCAGTGCCATGCCATCGCTGTCACGCCGAAATCTTGTAGTACTCGGTTGTCGTCTCTGGTGCCATCGTCGGTGTCCGCTTCACGCTGCGCGATAATTAAGCACGATGTAAGCCGATCCGATATTACACTCATTACAGGGTTACCGATTTGTGCATATACTTATATCCTCTGGTTCACGCCTACTTCGGCCGTAATACCACCGTACGCTTACAGTGACGTAAACCGCATGCACCACCGCCGAGCAACGCTTAGCTGCAGATACATCGGAAGCACGCTTTATGTGGTTGGCACTTACACCTCTGCCACTTGCCTGACAAGTCACTCATTAAGCACCAGCCGACGACATGGCAATTGTAACACACACGCACATTCCCGACACCCTCGCTGTACAGTCACATCTACCCCGACGTTTACACACCACAATGCAAGGCGTGCGGGGAGGCTCGCGCCGATCTCGACCACATTATCTGAGCATGTGCTGCAGCGACACTCACCATTAAACGCAGCACCAACCCTACATCTAAAATCCCCACGCCGAGCAGTGGGAGGCTGTGCTGTTCAACGCATGCCCGGAGGACCAACTCTGGGCTGTCCGGCTGGCCGACGGGGCAGCCAAGACTCAAGGTCTGGCCGCCGCCTGAGGAAAGGGGGCTCTGGTGGGGCTAGTCTCCCGGCCCCCGCCTCCCTTGACCCTAGCAAGGTCAATCAAAAAAAGCTTTGTCTCTCTCTCTCTCATCTCTCTCTCTGACTAGGATAACTTTTGGCTGCACAAGCCAACGAGAACCTTGAACAGGCTTCGAGCTTTAACAGAGGAGCCACCGCAGACTCATCAAAACTTTTCGACAAGGGACGTCGGCTATGCTATGGCTGAATAATTTGTAACGGCAGCCTCTGTAAAAGCATGTTTGCCGTACCTCTTTTCTTTTCCTACGTATATTTATTTCCACTGTGGGGCAAATACTGGACGAAACGATTGAGGCTGTATTCTCGACGCGCATTTTGCTGGTCAGGTACTCGTCTGTTATCCCAATGGAAGCGGGCGGAGAGCAGCATATTTAACTGGCCAAATGGTCCAACCTAGGGGTAAAAAAAAAAAAACATTTGGGTACCGACGTACTACAAATCATTCCAAATGATTGCGGCGCACGCCCGCTCGCGGATCCGCGCACTATTCCCCCGCCATGCTTTCGTGCTCGACACGCGAGCTAACCAATCCAAACGCGACCGCGTGCAGAAAAGGCTGCCGCGATTTCGGCAAGGCCTGCCATGCCTGCCAGTTCTATTTCTCTCCCGCCCACTCGTTTCGGGGATTATTGTGTGTACTGCGCCGAGAAATAAAGTTGGTTTAACGATGGGAAACGGTCCATTAGTGAAGCCTGGCATCACAGAAGAAGCGAATGCGTGACGCACGCAGGCACGTGCGTTTATGGTTATGGTAATGAGCGCGATGGTTGCGCTTGAGATTTTGAAAGAGCTAACGACGACGACGAAAGCCACCACGGGGACGACTACAATGTTAAGCTATCCGAGCTCTCATCGATACAATAGGATGGACTGACCGACCGACCGCATGAGTGAGTGAGTGAGTGAGTGAGTGAGTGAGTGAGTGAGTGAGTGAGTGAGTGAGTGAGTGAGTGAGTGAGTGAGTGAGTGAGTGAGTGAGTGAGTGAGTGAGTGAGTGAGTGAGTGAGTGAGTGAGTGAGTGAGTGAGTGAGTGAGTGAGTGAGTGAGTGAGTGAGTGAGTGAGTGAGTGAGTGAGTGAGTGAGTGAGTGAGTGAGTGAGTGTGTGTGTGTGTGTGTGTGTGTGTGTGTGTGTGTGTGTGTGTGTGTGTGTGTGTGTGTGTCAGTGAGTGAGTGAGTGAGTGAGTGAGTGAGTGAGTGAGTGAGTGAGTGAGTGAGTGAGTGAGTGAGTGAGTGAGTGAGTGAGTGAGTGAGTGAGTGAGTGAGTGAGTGAGTGAGTGAGTGGAGCGGAGTAAGAGGAGCGGAGTTGAGTTAAGTGATAGGGCTTATCGTATATAAGAGATTCCGCAGTGATAGGCTAAATATTTAATTTGACCTCCTTGCGTTAGTTAACGTGCACATAAATCAAAGTACACGAACGTTTTGGCATTTCGGCATCATCAAATCATCAGTGCCACAGCTGGGAGCCGAACCCGAGACATTATGCACTGCCACACAACGTGCGTCATAGCTATACTAAGCCACCCTGGCAGTTCAAGGCCATAGAACGAATAGCGAAAGAAGAAAAAAAAATTAAGCAGTTCCCACGCACTGTGGGAATCGATGTTAGGCGAGGCGTGCTGGTGGTAGCTGGCTATTAGCTGGATAGCTGGATCACACCAGCGAGTGTTACCAAATGGACCAACGTGTTTGTGCAGGACGAAAATGTAGGTGTCTGACGCGAGTGTGAGTGTGACTACAGCAGCAAGACGACGGCTACGACTATTGAGTGACGCCAACGGCATGAATTCTACTCCGGCCGTTCAACGCAAGCTTATGCCATGTCGACAGTAGGGTTCTACAAAGGTACCGGGCGATATGTGAGGGAGAGGAACACGTATTGTGTTGTAATCCGCCACTACGTGTCATTAAATAGTACGTACTTATGGATATGTCATGTCGTGCATGTTAAAACGACGATAAAATTTGCGCGCCGGCGATGAAACGTTCAAACGTATTCGACCTGGGCCTATCATGAAGGCGGTACAGCCTCGCAGTCGCAGTTTCTACACAGCGTTAGCTGCTGCGAGGAAAATACTCGGGAACATAAGCCGATCCCGGAGGTGGTGCAGTCTAACAAAGCGTCTCAAAGTGCGAGCTGTCACGAGGAAATGACTCGAGAAACTCGGCCACGGTGGCCGCATTTTGATATGGGCGAAATGCGAAAACACCCGTGTACTTAGATTTAGGTGCACGTTAAAGAACCCCAGGTGGTCCAAATTATTCCCGAGTCCCCCCACTACAGTGTGCCTCATAATCAGATCCTGGTTTTGGCATGCAATATCTGACAACGGCGTCGTGCTCAGGCTCGACAGGAGCCAGTTCAAAGCTACGTCACATTGGCATATCGGATCAGGTGATACCACAGATTCGTTGGCCAACCATTTTCACAGTATAGATTGGAGATCACTTTTCTTTTTAACAGCGAAGCTGTTCTTAGTCGACCCTTCGCCGTCTGTCCGGCGTCACGCAGGCCACGTGACCAGGAAAGGATGAGAGCCGCGCCGGGGGAGGGCAGGTCGCGTGATCAACAGAGGAGGAGAGGCGTGCTGGGGGAGGAGATGATCAATGAGAGGGCGCGCTGTGCGCGAGGAGGAGAGGAAATAAGAGAAGGTGTTTCTGTATGGCGCACCCGTTCGGGTAACGCGCAACGCGTAGAGCTGCTGCCGATGCCGTCCGCGTGTCCCCGCGTCCACGCCGAACGCGCGCGATGTCTGACTGGTGGTGGTGGTGGAAAACTTTTATTGAGAAGGCCCGAGGTAAATGTCTGACTGCAGCCGATGCCTCCGGTGGCTCGGCAGGTTTCGACCAGAGAACTGGACACTCGCCGAGTAGCGTCGGAAGTCGCTGCCTCTTCTCGCCTCGCAACGTTTCAATATAAGGTCCTGTTGTAGATCTTTGTTTACTTGTGTTTACGCAATGGCATCACGTGCAACACATGCACATGTGACACTCGTAACACTCAGTGCAACGAATACAGCTTCGTTGTTCGACCATCTTCACGGAGTGGAAGGGGCGGTGATTTTTTTTATCGTGTGCATATTAAGTGTTACCACTGCCGTTGCAAAGAAAAATGTACAATCATTGCATTCTACCGGTGCTAACATATGGGGCAGAAACCTGGAGGTTAACAAAGAAGCTCGAGAACAAGTTACGGACCGCACAAAGAGCGATAGAACGAAAAATGTTAGGCCTAACGTTAAGAGACAGGAAGAGAGCGGTGTGGATCAGAGAACAAGCGGGGATAGCCGATATTCTAGTTGTCATTAAGCCGAAAAAAAATGGAGGTGGACAGGCCATGTAATGCGTAGGACGGATAATCGGTGAAACATTAGAGTTACAGAATCTATACCAAGAAAAGGGAAGCGCAGTCGAGGACGGCAGAAAACTAGGTGAGGTGATGAAGTTAGGCAAATTTGCAGGCGCAAGTTGGAATCAGCTAGCGCAAGACAGGATTAATTGGAGATCACAGGGAGAGGCATTCGTCCTGCAGTGGACATAAATATACACGGATGATGATGATGATGATGATGATGATGATGATGATGATGATTGTGTCTATGTATCTTTGTAGCTAGCCGTTTTCCCGCCTACCTGGGTCACTGGGTAGTCAGGGCTGTGAAGCGGTGCGATGTGTAGCGCATCGGGCTGCTGTGCCGAGATAAAGGGGCTCGAAACCAACCATCGGACCAACTTGAGTCACTGAGTATGTGGCAATGTGAACATACGGGCCGCTCATCAAGTAACCTCTTGTACCCTGGCATGGGTCACTGTAGACGCGGGACAGGGTTGGCTATTCATGTTCAACGAAAATCTTTGACGTCGACTTGGAGAACTATAGGTACGTGCCACTCCGACCGTGCCACTCTTCAATGAACGTCTTTGACTCCAACTTTGACGCCAACTCGGTATGTGCCACTGGGAATATGCCGCTTCTACAGTGACAAAAAATATCCCTTAAACTTTTCCGATGCAGGGTGGAAACAAGCTAACGTCACAAGGGTTTCTCGTGTAATGTCCCTCACGGGGCCCTTAAGGTATGATAAGTAAATAAATGAATAAATACGTCACAGGATCTCTTATGTTATCCCTAAGACGACTTGAAGGCGAAAGAAAGCCCAAGTGCCGATGCATTAAGAACTGACCCCCTTAATTCGCTTAGTCTAATTCGCCACGCGCGCACTTCTCGGTAGCGCCACTAGATGGCGCCGCGAGTCCAGAAAGAAGCACGAGAGAGAGAGAGAGAGGAGTCCGGTTGCCGTATGACGCGTTTCTCAGCGTTCGCATGCGCCGGCGCGCCGTGCATTTCGGAGGCTATGCGCAGGCTTCGCGGCGGCTGCTCTAAATGACAGTAAGTGTTCTTAGGGAAGCAGGAAAGAGGCGCCCCGCTGCAGTATGCGCCTCATACAACGCTAGTTTCGACGGTGGCAACATGTTGGGTCGCTATATGATTCAACGCTAACGCATTACCGTCGACAGTCATCGTGAGGTGGATTCTTCCAAATTTTTTTTTCTTCACGCTTCAAGCTGAGGATGATGAGGTGGCCCAAGGACGACAGAAATAGCCGTGTGCCTTCGATGACGACAATGGTCGTCGTCAGCGTAATAGAATGGACGGGCAGGGCAAACCTAACTTAGATCACACTTAACTGCTGTCGCAGTGAAGGTCAGCTGAAGAGAGAGAGACAAACATATATGATAGGCAGGCAAGGCTGAACCCGCTTAGCTACGCTGCAATGTGGGAATGGTAAATGGGTGGGAAAGGTTAGGAAAGAGGACAGAGAGTCCAGTGCTGATGTCCAATAGTTTAATTAAAGCATACCTGGCTCCGCCTGAAGGCGTATAATATGCTCAAAGAATACGTGGTGGAGTGTCATGTCAGCCTCGTGTGTGTGTCTAGTTCCGCTTATGTTCCGCATTCTTTAGCCGGACATTTTAGGTAAGAGCTAGAAACAGGTAAAGTTTTCTGAAATGCGGTACGCTACATACATACAGGCGACACACACGCACTAAAACACACACGACGCACACAGCAAACAGTGCATTCGCAGACAAGGGACTACAGGGTCATGCACAATCCGCAATCATACCCCAACAAGAAACCATAAGTGGTGTCCCGAACCAGAAGACTAATAAAGCAAACCACAAAGGCCACCTCGCAGATACCAGAATGTAATGTTTGCATTCTATTACGAGAGCCAAAGCGGATGATTGCCTGCATGGTGGCTAGAATGGCCGAAGTTCGGTGACAAAGCGACTGGACAGCCAATATATATGGATCGGGCGTACATGTTCTGTTTGCAGTATTGATTATGCAGTGGGCCTAGTTCGCGTACATTTATTTTCGTTCACGATAACTTCGTTCTATATGCGGTGAAATAATTCGAAGCTTAGAGCCAGAGAAAGTCGCCCAGGGAGAACGTGGTTTAAGAGGAAACATCGATTGCCAAGATTTTCGTATAGGTTTCGACTAAGAGGAAGTAAGCTCGAAATTTATTGCCTGGCAGTGAGGTTCCAGGATCATAACTGGCTGGTGGGGGGAAAGTAAGATTTGCCATAGTCATAACGTAATCAAAGATCGTCCTCTTTTTTTTCTCTCTGCGTACAGCGTTCATCGTTCCATTAACCTGTTGGCCAAGACCGTTGCCAAGATAAGTTTTGAGTCGTACCGTTACGGCTAGCCTTAACGGCAGACTTTTCAAATATAGGTCTGCCTGCAGCAAGTAACGCTTCTATTCTACATCCTCAACATATTTGACACGTTTTTCTGCCAAGGTTGTTTTCATTTCGGAGGATTAAATACTCCCAGAAGTCAAGTCAAGACAAAGGGGGTCATAGGAAGATGAAGACTTCATTTAACGCCCCAGAGGATGTACATGAGAAGCCTCAAGAACGAGTCAATAATGCTTGGAGAAAGGGCCTTGTCTTCATGAGAGCTCTTTCCCCTAGGGTGAGAGGTTCTTCTCCACCCCCACCACTAATGAAGTACCTGAAGCGTCTATCCCGCTCCCCGGCCATTCACTATCCAACTAATTTCCGTTACTCAGCCCTCAGCGTACCCTTTCTTGCTCTCTTAAGCTTCCCGTCTTAGGGGCAGAGATAGATATACAAACCCTGCTAGGGGAAGCCGCTATTGCCCTGATGAAGACTTGTCCTTTTGTCTTAGGTTGACTTGTCCTTTTGACTTTAGGTTGAGGCCTCCCTTGTTCGTCCCCGTCAATCAGAAAATGTCTGGAGGGCCACCGAAGGGATAGCCTATGGCCACAATTAGGTGCCACCCAGCACAGTGATAGCTGACTCTTCGTCCACGGTGATGACAGCACGACGACAGCTGCCTGCACGACGACGTTCGACAGCTCACGCGTCGCGGACCCTCAATTCGAATCCCGTGCGGAGGCCATTTTTTTCTATACATTTTTTTTTTTTTTGCAGTAGAACATGATGAAGGAGGAAGCAAGAGAAAGGCAGAAGGCAGGGAGGTTAACCAGAATAACGTCCGGTTGGCTACCCTACACCGGGGGAATGGGAAGAGGGAACACAAAGATGACAGGGAGAGAGAGGAGGGAAGGAAAGAAGGGAAAATAGGAATAAACGTGATAATGGTCAATGTGACAGGCACCCAAAAAAGGGGGGAGGTGGTTGTTCCTTTCGTTCCCTAGCGTGTAAAAGATGATCAGCTGCCAGTGCGCAATAGGTCTGTGTGAATTCCCTTCATTAGTAATACGAAGCCGGATATATCGAAGCCGGATATAACGAATTATTGTGTATAACGAACAGCTGTAAAATCCCCTTAAAAATGTTTGTGTAAAATTTTTCATTTTAAAGTTCGAATTATTCATATATCGAACTATTTCGCGATCCTCGTCGAGTTCGATATATCCGGCTTCGGCTACAGTGACATGTGCCATTTTTATCCTTCTTGGGACATGTCCGGTGTTTCAGTATTTGTAGTGTATTATGCCGTCTTAAGGTGTGCTTAATTTACGGTTACATATTACGCGTATCGGTTACGCGTATCTGTACTTGAGTAAGAGAATTTTCGGGAGTGCGAACGCTGGTGATGCAAACCCACCGGACGAGCGTTCCCTGCCTTGCGCAGACTTCCTTCGGCACGCCCGCTGCAACCGTAACGTGACGCTGGACGAAGAAAAGTGCGCCCCTGCCTACCGCCGCACACTGGAGCTGGCCAAAACCGTGAGCCAGGCGCAGGACGTCGACCACGGGCTCAAGAGATCCTGTTGGTCAGTACTATACTCACTACCACCCGCCGTGGTTGCTTAGTGGCTGTGGTGTTGGGCTGCTAAGCACGAGATCGCGGGACCAAATCCCGGCTACGGCGGCGGCATTTCGATGGGGACGAAATGCGAAAACACCCGTGTACTTAGATTAAGGTGCACTTTAAAGAACCCCAGGTGGTCCAAATTATTCCGGAGTCACCGACTACGGCGTGCCTCATAATCAGATCGTGGTTTTGGCGCCTAAACCCCCATATAATTTAATTTTAATTAGGTTCACTACCGCGCCACAGCATAACCGCGTGTACCCACCCTCTCGGCTCGCCATCATAAAACTTCCCTAGCGTAAGTGACATCGTTATCACTTCGACGCTATCATAAATGACGGGGCGCCCGAACGGCGGCCATCGAGGAAACGACCTTACGTAAGAGACATTTTGCTGTTAGTCGTGGCCAGTTAATTTGATTTCGCAAGAAAAACTAAGTTTACAACGCTGTTGGTGCCCCAGAATACTGGCACACAACTTGCTCTGACAACGTGTGTTTCTCGAAACAGGCAAGAGCAGCAGACTCGGTCGTAAAGCGGCAGCCTAAGTGATAAAAAACGTTTTGCTATACCTTGTTGGTTCGTTATTCTGAAGTAAAGATGCGGTTGAGTCACCCAGTTCTTTCATAATGCACATTCTTTTTTTTCTGCGCGCAACATAGTGATCGTTTTCAGCCTCACTGCACATACGTGTCGAATTGCTTAAATCTGCGACCTCTGAAGGACATAAATGGATCCAAAGATTGCGTCAGTACGCGTCTGTTCCATCGTGTCTCCTCCTGTATGTCGTGCTGCATATTTCCTTCAGCTATTACATAAAATTCCGAAACCACGAAAGCATGAGCGCCACGAAACCGATCAAACACTACTCGCAAATCGTCGTCTTGTCCGACGGCCTGCAATGTGACCTTTCTGAACCTCGGAGTGATCAGCAGTGTTCGAACGAGTGACGCTCCCGAAAACATGCCTTTTTTTTTTTTTTTTTGACGACTGCTGATCACTTCGCCCGCATGTTGCTCCAAACTTTTGCCTTGTGTGCCTTCCTGACACTTGATGTACAGTCATCATCAATATGAAAGGGAACACCTAACTTTATTTTTGTCCTCAAACGCCCGTAGGGGCTAAAAACACATGCCCTCCATGAATGCGTTCGAAGATATTTAAAGTTCATCAGGAAAACTTATTGTAAAGTATCAAGTTCCTAGATTCTAACCCATGCAAAACGAGTTATCGTAGCTTAAGAAAAAAAAGTTCACTGTTCCCTTTCATATTGATGACGACTGTCTACATACTTAGTTTTTCCTAACATACTTCGTTTATTTTTATTTTTTCCTAACCTCGTTGCACGCACGACCGACTGCCCGGACCTTCATCGGGCGGGCCGCAGCGCTTTCAGCGAGTTCGTGGAGTGCAAGAACTTCCACGTGGAACGCGACTGCGGCGACCGGGCGAGCGCCTTCTTCGCGCGCCACATGCAGCGCATCTCGGGGCCGCTCATCGAGGACCACTGCGGACACTACGCGCACGGCGGTAGCTGCGACGACAGCGCCGCCTCCTCGGCAGACCGCGGAACTATAGCTGGTCGCCGGTGGCCGCTGCTTCTGGCCGCAGCGCCCATCGCAGTCACGGCCGTCTGGTCCGTCAGTGCAGGGCGCCGTTGAACCATTGAACCACTAACAAGGCAGTGTGTTTAAGAGAAAGCTGGAAAGGTTGATCTACACTCTTAAACACAAAAGGTGTCCGCCTAGCGACTGTTTTATCGCGGGAGTTTACAGCGTGCTTGTTTCTTAGTGAACTCCGTTTTACTGAAGGTCTCCGTGATCTTCTGCGCGGTATACGTTCGTAGGCGGTAACTGCGCGAATAGGGAGCACGCATCCCGCAATCAAACCAAAGCGGAATTAAAATAAAAATTTTATTCCAACGAGCTTCGTCCGTGGTCCGAGCGGCGCTATGCCCTCGTTATCACCGGGATAGGCTGGTAGTGAACTGTGGATGATAAGAGAAGAATATAGCATAGAGGCGAAAGGAATTCTTACATTGTACCGGCCCAATTGTTGTTAGTTAGCGCCGTGCGTTGTCTGTGTCTTATCGCCGTCCTGTACCGGTTTTGTGGCCTCGTAAGATAAAAAAAGAACAACAAGCCCAGACCTACACGCTTCATAAACGGTGCATTCGTTCCATGGAGAGGTAATGTACTCCTCTGAAGAGTACGAGAATAACTGAAGAAAGCTATGATTCCGGGCCAGTCAGTGTTGCATTGTTCGATAGAAATTTCGCGCAGAAACACGGAACCAAAACAAACACACGCACACACACAAAAGTGTTGTTTACTTCTCTCGTGTACTTGCGCTGAAGTTTGTTTTTAACAGTGCAGCAGCTCTCAAAGACGGTCTCAAATACGTGAAAAGTAGTTACTTCTTCAAAAAGGCGTTTCCAGCGTACCCTTTGCTCTTAAAGTGTTTATGTACACGCGTGGCATGATAACGTATGATTGAATTAAGCGCCTGTCTGTTGCTGTGCATGGGAGGAAAACGTCCTCATCGCGTCCTGAGAATCTCTACCTCTTTGCTCTTCTGGCGCTTGGGGTGTGTCCTTACGCACGACAAAAGCCACAAGGACAGACGAGATGAAGGACTGAGTCGCAGGAAAGCGCAGGACGAGACAGGTCAACGTTTGTATTGTCATTTCTTTCTCATTGTACTCTCATTATCCCCAGTCCATAACGCCGGGAACACATCACCAAACTTTATCTTCTGTATGGAGTACTCATATGGCTGCGGTGTTGTGGCATTGAAGTTTCACGCCACACCGAATCACCTCTTCAGCATCAACACTGAAGCCAATTTTGTTTGTCGGTTTAGGATTTTTTTCAGCTCAGTTGATGGACTTTGTTCTGGAGTTTGTCCATTTGGGCAACAGTCTCTTTGTTATCTGTTTTTCTTGCTATCATATCGCTAGTCGAATCCGAACAAAATGAAAATTCATTGAAAAGTATGAGGGATGTGCAAAGATTATTGGATGCCTTTAAACATGGAGAGGTGGTCGAACGGCTACGCGATTACGTGTGAGACATTGTATAATTACGAAGCATTGTTACATTTCAACTGTCATCTTCATCTTGCCTAACTCCAAATGTGAAACAAAATACAAATGGTTATGAGCATGCTATAATTTAAGCAGGCAAGCTTCACCATCATGTATACGAACAAACCAGGATCGCACTAATATGTTTACATACACTATTGTGCTTGACGCAACAAAATAAGTGGAAAAGAAAAAGAGCGTTTCCTACATACATACCTGAGCATAGAAGTGTCATTATACGAGCATCGCGTACCTGTGTTTACGTGTACGGTTTATTTAACCGCAGTGTTGGTCGAAAGACGGAGCCACATGCTCGTAAACACGCCACTCACATAAGGTGCGAGAGTTGGTACCATGAGTTCCAGCTTGCTATACGCGCACTCTTCATCATTTGCGCATCATCTGGTATTTCTCATTTGCGTATCTCTTGCAAGGATAAAGCAGGCACTTGGATACAAAGGATGAAGAAGGGGGAGTAGACTGGGACGAGGTGATTCTTCAGCTGGCGCATGCATTCACGTTGAGGAGCACTTACCGTTGCATTCTTGACCCATCATTGTGGGTCAGAAGATGGCAGGCTTTAAATACCGCAATAGGACGAGTGTCGAAGTTCAAATGAAATAAAATGAAATAAAATCAAATCAGAAGGTTGTAACTCGGGCTTCCTCTCATCAGCGTAGGTTACGGTTAGCGGTGGCTGTAAAGCGTCGTTTCTCGTTTGAATCATCTAAAGCGATGTTCTGTTTAGTCAGTCCTTAAACGGCAGACCATGATCATCCGGCTTACTGCGATCAATGAGTAGCTTACGGTGGTAATAATTCATGTACGGTGTCTGCTGGAGATTTTCCTTCCTGTTATCCCAACGCAAGCGCAATTTAAGAAGGCAGTGCCGCTCAAAACTTCGACAGAGACAGGACGTTGCCATCTCCAATGCTCTGGCTGTTGAGCTTCTGAAATATTCACGTACTGGGCGTATGGCAGCATCCGAATGAACAATCTGGAGAAGCCGACATGAGTTCTAGAAATCGTATTGCATATTGATTATGTATATTGTTTCCTTATGTAAATGGCGAACATTAGTAATGCACACGTCAGCCTGCCCATGAATAATATATTATGTTCGACTTATTCTATTTTTATCAATTTTCCTCGTCCATTGTCATTGAATCTGAACACGCCACGGCGTCATTATCACTACAACTAATCTGAAAAATAATTGCGAATACTCGGCCTGATATAATCAGAATATAATCGAGCAAAGGCAATCCTGTTATCCCGCGGCCGCTCGTGGCAAGGCGTCGAGACAACACGACAGAGTGTAGGACGCTGACGTTCTTCCGCGAGCTTCTTTTGCATTACCTCGTGGTTGTGGGATCTAGGTAAAAGGCTTTGTCAGCACTCGACTAGGACTCCAAAAACCAACCCCATAAATCGCTTGTCAAAATTTCATTGTGACTGGAAGAGAGAAAAAAATTCAGAACCCTTCCACTACTGTGAAGACGGAAGCCAGCGAAGCTGTGACTATGGTGGGTCTGCTGTAGTGAATAGTGCCCCCCCCCCCCCCCCCCCCCCACGATTAGAATGGGCGTATCGTCGTTGGGCATCACCCAACCGAACATGTCTATCATGAACGTTCCGGTTGAGAAACTCGTGTTGAAACATGGCGGTCGCACCGGGGAAGTTGGCGCTAGCGTTGCCGAGGCGTGCACCACCAATGTCGGGTTCCTGAAGGGCAAGACGACGCTGACGTTCGGCCTCAACATCGCGCTCGCTCAACTCAGGTTCCGGAGCTCTTCGCTGACGTTTCGCCTGGGCTTCGGAAGCCCTCACGCTAGAATCGACACGTCGACGACGAGCCCTTTCCCGAGCGCGTTCGCGGTGGCATTGCTCAAACGCGACAGGACACGTCGTCAGTTGCTCATACCCCCCTTAAGCAATGACTCATACCCCCTAAACGCAGCCTCCCCATTACGACGACAGTAGAGAAGTGAAATTCGACGCTGGAAGGATTAGCGGCAACGCAGCCAGCTGTGAAAGCAGACGACGAACGCGGGAGCAGTGGCACGAGCGCAAACCGCGGGTCGCTAAAGCGCCAGCTGCGGAAGAAGACGACGACGCTCGAGCCAATGCTGATGATGATAGTTTTTTTTTTCTACACGCGGACATGATCCTGGGGAACTAGCCCTTAACAGCTTCGCTGTAAATGCCAAGATGGACAGCTTGCTCGATGTTTTACAGTACGGAACATTGCTAAAGGGAACGCCTAATTAGTATTCTGCCGTCGCAATACAGAGCTCTGTGATAAGGCTGCGGGTTCTGAAACACTCTCGCTAAGAAAGGACCCAGAACAAAGTGCAAAAGCAAACATAAAAAAGGGCATTTTCTTGCTCATTCTATACAAGAACGCCACCTAGCCAAAATACATATAAGAAATAGTTTCTCAATGGAACACGCTGAAGATTCGCGGGAGTTTGACTTACTACGCAAGGATATCGTGAGATAATGTTCGCCCATTCCCGACACCCATGTCGTTCGTGGGTGCTGTCCCGCAAACGTAAACGTGCGTGCTCATACATTTTGCACATTGCCCATTCAGCAGTCTGTTCTATCTGTTAAGCTTCACCGCAATGTACCAACGCCACTCTATGGGCAATCTTTTTTTTTTACTTTTTTTCGGCTGATATAGGTCACATTTAACAATCTTTAGTAAGCAACGTTGAGAGGGTACGTTCTTCTAGTAACGTGCGCATTTACTGCACTTTGTAACGTTATAGCAGTGTTTTGGTCAAGATTAGAACACTGGTTGATCGGCGTGCACCAACGTATCGCAGCCGAAGCCCCAAATTGAAGTATTTTTCGTGGCCGGGTTATCCATGCCTTCGCATTGCCTCTGGTATTGCGATCATCGCGCCATCTCCCCTCGCAGCCACGCAGTTACAGCATCAACTTCACCCATTGCGTGCGTGTCAAGCGGAAAAGCCGAACGTTTGGAAGAAGCGAGAGTCGTGCGGCGAACACGGTCATCAGGGAGGCAACATCCGACACATATGCCTACTTATCGCATAATATCAGTCGCATTTTCCTGATTAAGTCGGAGAAATGGTCCAGTCGCATTGCTTTAATTACAGGTTAGATGTTCTCTTTAACATTGAACCATACTGTACATTGTCGTCTATATAAGCATTCTACAATATTAGATGCATGCCAATTAAATGCGCAGCATTCGTATCCTTTGTCTCAAGCCGTGGCGCCCTGTAAATTTTTCCATGATGATTCGAAAAACACATGAGACAGAAGGTGGCGGTGATTACCTCTGTTGATCATGGGCAAGAGGCGAATGCAGACTCTTAGAATTATATTGAAGTTCTACTGTATTGACATAACACTTGGCATGAGAGAGTTCATTTGCTCATTTTCATAAATATTGCATTCTGAATTTCGGTTCTGTTTTCATGTCACTCATACTTTAAAATAGTGAAAGCTTGTTGAATGCATAGGCGTGTTCGGTTTCTTTCTTGTTGTCTGTCTCATCTAACGTGTGCAGTAACTCGCCGTTTGCATGTCCTCGGTGTTTCTTGTACATAAACGTATATATAGTCTTATTGCGCTATAGGCGACGTAGTGGCGCATATCGTACATCAAGGAGTGAATGAAGAAAAATGTCCGTTTGGACGGTCATGTTATGGTTGTATCGAACAGGAATAAAAAGGTTGCCTCCTTTTCTGCTAAGACTGTTTTTGTTCGGTGCTAAGGTGCGTTCGCTTCGACGTACAGGAATGGTACAGGAATGGCGTACAGTCTCACTTCGCCATTCAATAATCCGCACACCACGAGAAGACGTGCATGCCGTGGTTACAGGTAAGTTTCGTAGCGATAGTGCGTCAAGGCTTTAGCACGTGCCGTGGCACAATGTGTTAATTCCGGGGTTTTTTTTTTTTTGCTACTATCTCCTGCATTCAGCTGCTTCACTCTCAGGGTAATTGTTATTAATTACCCAACGAAAGGACACGTTGCCTAAGACCAGTTTAACATATTCGCACCAATAGTAGTATAAGAGTATTTGACTGTTTCCTTGTCTGTCGGTCTGTCTGTCTGTGTCTGCTTGATTGCTTGTTTGATTGTTTATTTCTTTGTTTTTTTCTTTGTTTGTTTGTTTGTTTGGAGGTACATTCTTTGGTACTTCGTACCAATGAATGGTTCGATACGAACGCTGAATTAGGTTTTATTTATTCTCTGAAAGTTGCGCGCCCACTGTAGCATAACAGACGACTGAGCAGGCCGGAGCGATGCCGATATGTTTCGATGTTCTGCTCCCACGTGATCACTTTCTGCGTCGTGACATCATAACGTATACACCTTCTTGGAAACAACACAGAAACTGGCTGTAGAAAAGCCTTAAGATTAAATTATTTCGGGCATTCTGAGGCTTGCCCGTATATTTTTCTAGGGTTTAGAGGTCCAGGACGTTCATCTTAAGAAACAAATGAAAAGTAAAAAAATTCTAGACCAGTACTTCTTTAACCGAAATTTGAAGTTAAGCTTTCTCACATGGCTAGGCGCCCCCGTTGCGTTTGATATCTGTTCTGTGGGAAAGTTTTCTTGCGGTTTCTTCGAAGAAGGTCCCATTTAGTCCTTATACAGCTATAACACTTATGAATAGTTTCTTGTGTACTCGAGGTGAACATTTCTGTGTCGGGAACTATAACGGCCGTTAGCGAAAAAAAGAAAGAATATATATATATAAAGAACGAGAGGAAAGGGAACCGAGGGGCCCGATTATTATTAATCATATCAGAAGAAGCCAACAAATAATGACACCAAGGACAACATAGGGGAAATTACTTGCACTTACTAATTGAATTAACGAAATGATAAATTTATGGAAATGAAAATGGATGAAAAAAATTTGCCGCGTATCTGCGTGCTTCGCTGCAAATGACGTCGAAAGACGATAGTCTTCTGCCGGCCGTACTACATGAGTGCTGGTCTGATCCGCGGCCACCCGTGATGCTGTACTCGTACCATTTCCGTCCTGGCATGAAGGTTTGTTTGAACAGATTACATTTTACCGCATTATTTCATCAAGCGGCCATTTATGTTTTGCCCTGCCTCAGACAGCGCTTCCTTTATGTTGAATCGGCCGCATCTGGCTGGCATTGATAAAATTGAGGAGGCGCTGCGTGAGACATGGACGCCATCTGGCAATACATCGGGAAACATGAGCTTGTGCAGAGGGTTTCCTTCCTCCATGGCAGAGGGCGCTCGTCGGCGCGCAGTCGGGGAACGTCGTTCGTCGGCGCGCATAGCATGGCATTTTCAGCGCAGCTTAAGAAACTAGGGTCTTTGGAGATACGTATCTATGTATTTTCTATTAAAGGAACACACCTCCTAATACTTACCTAGTGATGTTGCGCCTCAGATATGTGTAATATTTACTTTGTGATCGATAACGTTCACAAGTATGAACAGCCGTACCAGTTTAAGTAGTGTGGGCGGTAAGCAAGTGGTCCAACTTTGGCCGGGTGGCTGAATCGGTTGACAGACAGACAAACAGAAAGACAGACAGACAGACAGACACACAGACAGACAGACAGACCAAATTTTCAGCGTTTAAGTTCCCCAAGAAAGACTATCGTCTTTAAAACAACTGTCCGCAGGTGGGAAACGATCCCACGTCTTCGCATTACGCGTGCGATGCTCTTACCATTGAGCTACCGCGGAGCCATTTTCCCAGCCACTTTCTGGGGTATTTGTGTCTTACAACTAGAACTAACCCTGGGAATGTTAGCCAGTGCCACCACTCACAAACCATGGCGGCGGATGTGGAACATCCTATCTGCCGCAGGCGTCACGAGCACGTGATCTTTTTGGGTGATGGCAACTGGTTAATAAGCCCACACATGCTACCTGAACGCATCAATGTTGCAGGATTCGAGCCCTCGTTGTATATATATATATATATATATATATATATATATATATATATATATATATATATATATATATATATAACGAACGAGGAGAAGGGGAAGCGAGGGGCCCGATTTTTATTAATCATATCAGAAGAAGATAACAAACAATGACACCAAGGGCAACATAGGGGAAATTACTATGTTACTATGTTACAATGCCGCAGAATACGCCGTTGCTGCGGGAGTACAACGGCCCCCCCCCCTTTCCCTCTCCTCCCCCAGGAACCTAGTGCACAACGGAAGACGGCGCGCTTCCTTTCCGCTTTCCGACCTTGCGCGCGTGAGATCGAGCCGCGATCGTCGGCTCCCCTCGCATGCTTTCACTCGCACATACAGCATACGGCGCGCGGCGACGGTGTTATCACCCTTGGACTTTACACGGAACACCACGGCGTTGCCGACGCAGACGGCGAAAATTCGCCTGGTGTATTCATATAATTGTTATCGCAATAAAAAGAGAGGGAAAGACAGGGAGATCAGTTAATGCATAATTGTCGGCGGGCTACCCTGCACTGAGGAAAGGGATAAATCGAATAAAAGGTAATACATGGAGTAATGAGATGACAAAACAGGTGTTTGGAAAGTGTGTGCGTTAACGCTATGACAGAGGCGCTACGACTACATCGCACAGTGCACCTGTCCTCAAGTAGGGGAGCAACGCGGTTAAGACCTTCTGCGTCCAGCGCAGCCTGGACCAGTGACCAATGCTTCTCTGCTCTTAAACGAGGACGGTCACCCATTTTGTCAAACGCAGACGAGATCTTTATCTGTAGCCACAATTTAACGAAGCCAGTCACAGGGGAGGTTCCCGATCGTCTCGTGGCAGCCGCATGTGTCGCAAGCAGGTAGGTCAGTGATTCCAATGCGGGATAAATAGACATTCATGAAAGCCATGCCTAGCCCCAGCCGGAAGTGTTTATTCGACCCGTGGTTTCGCTGGTGGAAGTCGAAGTTAGAGAAGTGATGAACCAAAGTTGCAGAGACTAGGGAACTGTTAAATTCGCCCGAGCGCCACAGTGCTGTGCGAGCTTTTTTTTTTTTTTCCCCGGCACGAGCGAGTACCTTCGCTGGACATCGTCCGTTTTTAAAGATAACTTAGGAAGCACTGTTTATATGAACATACGATAGACAGCTAACGAAGCTTTGGATTTATGCGGACGGAAACTACACAGAGAGAGAGAGAGAAACCATGAATGTTAAGCATAAGCTCGTTTCCAGCTGCTACCCTGCAAATGGGTTGGAGAAAAGGGTCATGAAGATGAGAGAAAGAGTATATTGAAAAAGCAAACGAAAAGCAAAAAGGCGTGTACTGATGGAGGTGGGTCACAAGACTGCTTGAGCTTCTCATGTGATAAGTTTATGTCAATGTCGTAGGATTCTCTCTTCCGACAGAGGCCGGTCGTTCTATTAGTCAAGCACAGCGGAGAGTGAGCGCATCTGACCACAGCACTACAGGGCCTGGCGATTAATATGACCTGTGACAACTGCTCTGACGAGGATGTTTTCCGAATCCATGGAGTTTCTCCATAGAGTGCCCGTTGCTTTAGGCTATAAAATTGTCTGTAGATCATTTATGTACTTTATGGATGAATGATAGCGATGGCAAAATCAGTTTCTGATATCGAATTCACCTTCATATTCCGACTAAAGCGGCCCTGCGTGGTGAAATAGAGAAAAAAAAAGAAAAGAAATAAAGCAGGCGAGGATGGTAAGCAGGAAAGCGCCTTGCTTTCTACCCTGTACGCTGGTGTATTAGAATATAAAGATGAGATATAGACAAATGAAAGAAGCGTTGGATGTGCGGCACGCATGCGCGCGGACAACTCCACTGGGTCAAACGCGTTCGCCCGGTTGAGTCGTCCTCGAAAAGCATAAAAGTGCCTTCACCACCTTGTGGGCCGATGTGCGGCGGGCACTTTGTTTTGGTGGCGTCTTCATGTGCACCGAACAATCGTCCAGTCGCCCCATGCATTGAGTAATGATTGCCTCTCTAAAATCAAATCGATCACATGGTCCATGATCTCTTCGCAGTCGCAGATATCGCATGCTGCATGCTGCGTGCTGTGAATTATTCCAATGCCAATAAGCAGCGGTAGAAAAGCACATCGGACGTAGTGTCGTCATCGCGCGCCCTAAAGCAACACGTGCCCCAGGCCGCATTCCTAAGACGCCACTTGATACGCTCCCGTCGCCCCCGCAATCTTTGACATGACCACTCGTGACGTACATACGCCAAGAATTTGTCGCGCCAGACGATGACCCACTGTGAACTGTACGCCCCTGCTGGACGCAGACCGACGACGCGGCGGCGTCGGCGATGCTCCGAGCCCTACGCTATATAGTAGCTGTCCCCAAGAGTCACCGAAAACAACATATTCTCTCACTCGGTTATCGCTCACCAACAAAAAATGAAAATAATAAACAAACCCGCAAGGCAAACAAGCGAACGAACTTCTTGTCGCCTTCGCTTTCAACTACCCTACCGTATAATCGCGTGCCGTGTGGTGACTCAGCGCAGAACGACGTCGAGTCAGTCAGAGCGAGAAAACAAGGAAGTATGTAGCTCAAAAGTAGGGGCGCTTGCTGACCCTTCCTCTCTCCCAAGCAGTCGTCTGCGACCCCTCGCTTTTTGATTATACTCTCTGCTTTCTCATGCCATTTCCCTACACCTTCCTCCCTCTCTCTATCTCGCTCTCTCTATCTCCCTTATACAGCGTAACATCTATTACATCGCTCACCGTGTAGAGTGAGATATAACCGAGCAAGAGCAAGCGAAGACAGAAAGAAGTTCACCCGTTTTATCGGTGCCCCAGACGCATTCCTCGCGACGCGACACTCTTTGACCAAGGAACCGGGATGGGCCATGGTGGGGGCGGTAAACGGGTGGCGATTAGAAAAGCTAACCCTCCACCCCCCCCCCCCCTCGCCCGCCTCCCCTCCTATGCTCACAACACGCCCCCTTCCACACCCAACCCACTGCTCTAACACCCGTCTTCGTTTTCGTCACCCATCCCCCCCCCCCCCCCGTCCCCTCCTGTTACTACCCCCTTCCAATGCCACGCCATTTCCAGATTGCGATACGAAGCGAGACTCTGAGCGACCGGCTTTCCTATTTTATGTGTCGGCTCCGGCCGGATCTAACTGGTGAGATTCGGTCTCTTTATCCTAACCTTCTGTGTGTATCGTTTGTCTTTTTTTTTTCTTTTATTCTCATTGTTTCGGAGTTATAAAGCCTCTTATAATCGCTACCCTTCGTCGTCTCCTCCACACTCGTACGACAGCGCTGTCCCTTTTGCGCTCTCTTTCTCGGTTTTTTTTTTTTTTTTTTTTTTTTTTTTTTTTTTTTTTGTCGATGACTCTCTCTCGGTTATCGTTGGCCGATTGTGTAACAAAGCAGTTAGACTCCATTATATCGCCGAGTGCTTTCGGTCCGGTCGATCGCTTTCGAACGCCATAAACAACGAGCGCCGCTGAGGTCTATATGTACTGCAGTATACAGCGACGAAAGTCGGCGGAAAAGTGGCTGTCGCGACGCCGTTGCTGTAAGAGGTGACGGCGGAAAAGAACGAGATGTTTTACGGCGTTTCTTTATTAACAGTTTTTTTTTTTTTTCAGTTCTTGTTTGTTCTTTTTTGTTTTTTTCCTTTTTTTCTGCGCGTGTGTGCGTCTAATGTAAGGATTGTTCTCGTCGCATGCTGCGAAGACTTGCTCACTCCGGAGGAAAACTTTTCGCGTGGTCAAAGAATCCAGATGAACTATCGCTTGGGTGCCACTTTTTTCAGCTTTGGGGTCTATACTGTTGTCTTGCTATCGATTCTCTTGCCCGATCCGAGTGAAACATTTTGGCGCTCTATTATAGGGGGCAGATAACAGGAAGATAAGAAGTGGCGGAATTGGAAAAAGGGGGGAATGTGATAACTTCACTCCGTGGTTTGCAGCCACGGGGATTTTAAGCTGGAACTATTTCGCTCGTGTTTGCTGGCTTGCTTGCTTGCTTGCTTGCTTGCTTGCTTGCTTGCTTGCTTGCTTGCTTGTTTGTTTGTTTGTTTGTTTGTTTGTTTGTTTGTTTGTTTGTTTGTTTGTTTGTTTGTTTGTTTGTTTGTGTGCTTGCTTGTTTGTTTGCTTGCTTGCTTGCCTTGCTTGTTTGTTTGTTTGCTTGCTGGCTTGCTTGCTTGTTTGTTTGTTTGTTTGTTTGTTTGTTTGTTTGTTTGTTTGTTTGTTAGTTTGTTAGTTTGTTTGTTTGTTTGTTTGTTTGTCTGTGTGCTTTTTTGTATGTTTGCTTGCTTACTTGCTTGTTTGTTTGTTTGTTGTTGTTGTTTGTTTGTTGTTGTTGTTTGTTTGTTTGTTGTTTGTTTGTTTGTTTGTTTGTTGTTTGTTGTTTGTTTGTTTGTTGTTTGTTTGTTTGTTTGTTTGTTTGTTTGTTTGTTTGTTTGTTTGTTTGTTTGTTTGTTTGTTTGTTTGTTTTCGAGCGTGCATGATTCATTGTTTTTCCTAGTTAAATTTCACCATGTTCCGTGCTGGGTGTTCTGTCACTTCGAAAGTGTTGCCCGTGTTCTGACCGTAAATTGCTTTCTCTTTTCTTTCTTTTTTTCTTTTTACAAACCAAGAACTTAACCTCACTTTTTTGCCTCGACTGCCGCTTCGCGCTCTGAAATAAAATTAGGTTGTTCGCTACAAAGCTCCGAAAGAAACAATGGCACGAATATTAAACTGCCTATATGTTATTTTTCTATAGGAACTGGTACAAACGACGCCACTAAAAATCCAGGAAGGTCCCGTGGTTCAACTTTATATCAACTATAGACCAGCTGCTCTCAATAATGATGAGGATGATGGTAATGGCAATAATTGCTATTTATTTATTTATTTATTTATTTATTTATTTATTTATTTATTTATTTATTTATTTATTTATTTATTTATTTATTTATTTATTTATTTATTTATTTATTACACCCTCAGGGTACAGTTGTACATTTTAGTGGGGAGGGGCAGAAATAAGGGTAAATAAAGAGGTAAATAACACAAATTTGACTGCAGATAGAAAATATAAAATACAAATAAGCAAAACACATTCAAAGAAAATGTAAAAGGCAAACATGTGGAAGTTAATGAACAATAAAAAAAAAGAAAAAGAGAATTGACCCGGCAGGGTTAGATAAGGAGCTCAATACAATACATGGCAAAAAAAATGTGGTATGCATAAGCAAAACATAGCAAGCATGACATGCGAAGTGATAATAATGGTAAAAATGGTAAGTAATAACATTCCAAGCATAACAAAAATACATTGCATAGCTTATAATATACATGGGAGAAAATATAAAAAAACGTATTGCATTTAACTAACAGACGTCTGTTCTTATGGCGCGAAGGCCCGATATGGCCAAAGAGAGCCAAGGAATTGCATTCGGGAGTCGATTGAGTGAATTCCGAAGGGTAAATGAATTTAACATTCATGTGGTATGCAGGAGCTTGCATCTCTGCGGGCCACCAAAAGCGGTGGTTTCTTCATAAAGACGGATGGCTAGGAATGAACGAGATTGACACAATCTGAATCTCCCCTATTTAACGCAAACCTGCGACGTCACAGCTACAAATCGTTACTATCAGCCGTATCAAGTAACGTAATCAATCGTAACTAAAATTGTTTACATAAACCAGTAGCCTCATGGCCCCAATCGTAACGTCGCCAACCAAAGTGACACAGGTCGCACCTCAAATACAGGACGCCAAAAAATCTGAAAATGTGAGGAAGGCACTGCCAACTAACATAAAGTAAGTTACATACATCTATGGCGTCACAAACCTAGTTATTATGGTGAAAGAAGTAAGCAGCATAATTAACAAACCTATTGCGTCACAGTCACAGATCACGGCGTCATCGACCTGGTTACCATGGTCAATGATGTCACACTGAACAACAAGAATGCGTTCAAGGATGACAGAAATGTACGGAGTGTATTGAGGGGAAGGGGCTGAAGTCACGAAGCTTCCCAGCCCGTATTCACACAAAAAAAAAAAAAAAAAAGTTTTTTACGTTACATCTGTTCGGAATTGCAGGTGCCAACCAATAGTGATGTTTGACCAAATATTAGCGAAATCATCTGGCCAATGATAAATAGCACTTACGAACCAAATGCTCTGTGAATTAGGGGCCAAATTCGCTTTAAAAAAAAAACATTTTATGCGTAAGTGCTTTTTGCCATTGGCTACATTAGCCTTCGCTAAGATATTTCCAACATCAGGACTGACCCAAATTTTCACTAACGAACAATCGTGAGAATGTCGTTATTTTATTTATTTATTTATTTGTTTATTTATTTATTTATTTATTTATTTATTTATTTATTTATTTATTTATTTATTTATTTATTTATTTATTTATTTATTTATTTATTTATTTATTTATTTATTTATTTATTTATTGTGAATACGGTCCCAGTTCAGTCGATCATAAGTGCGCTTTGCCATTGACCGGTCAGCTTCGCTAAATGTATGTCCAGCATCAGAATTAGCTGGACGTCTATTTTTTTTTTTTTTTTTTTTACAAGCAATTCTAGCGCAAGAGCTCTTTCTGAATGCGGGCTACATTCGTGAAGTACAATCCAGCCGCCGGCAAGAACACCGCGTCGGTTCCTTCGTGGGCAAGAAGGCATGTTGCCAACACTGCGGTGCGGCTCAATAGCCTCGCAAGCGCTGGGTATTTTGGGGACCCACCGACTGCGGGTCCCCCAAAATATGAGGATTTCCATTTGCTTAATGTGATGCCGCGTGCACCGCAGCTTCGCAGCGTTCGATCTACATAAGCGGCGCGGTATCGAAATGCGCATGCGCTATCTCGCGGATTGATCGAGCACCGTGTAATTATAGAGCTTCGTACATACTAAGAATACTGCCGGAAATATGTAGAGCTTGCGTCGGCGTGCATGCGGTGCTGTCGGTACATACGGCTGCAAAGCCAGGTAGACATGAGAAATGATGGACAGTGCATGCACCTAAACATCGTTCTTAAGAGGAAGCTATAGCTCAGGCCAAGCTCACATGGCGGTGATTCAAATGCATGTAAAACGCAGGAATGCGTTTCTGAGATAACCCTTGCACTGATTTTAATTAAATGTTGTGCATTTGAGGGGGAATGTTAAATTCTATAGTGACTGCTTAAAGCGGAGTTTTCATTTAGGGTCTGGATTTTTTTACGAAGACTGCCTAAAATTAATAAGTCCGAAAAAAAAAATACAAATCTGTAACGCTGCACCAAAAACAGATATCGCAACTCCGTAAACTGCATTCGTTAGAACATCTTTATTAGGCGCACAAATTTGGTATAATAATGTTTATCTTGCGTGAATTTGTTACCATGTTTACGAGGGTATTGCAATAGTCCTACTCAAATATTAGTGCGGTAGCTGAGAACCATGTATAAAACATAAATTATCTCCGCTTAATATGTACTAATAGATGCAATTGCCAAAATTGCGTCCGTGCGCTCGTGTGTGTGTGTGTGTGTGTATTAATGTATATATATATATATATATATATATATATATATATATATATATATATATATATATATATATTGCGTGAGTTCCGTTTATTTTGCCGAACTGTGTTAGTATTGCAGCAAGGCACAGCTTCCGAGGTCACCCAACCCTCCATATATAGTACGGCACGGTGCCCCGTCACACGTCGTCGCACAGTTGGATGGCGTGCACGTTACTGAAGACATCTTCAAGCCAACTTTGCACGACCCATCGCAAAACCAATATATAGATACCACCCGCAGATCAGTGGGCTGACATAGATTTAAAAAAAAAAAACAATTACCGACAAGGTATCCATGTACGTGGACGTCCAACACAAGACCCGGGACAATATAGTGCCGTACGTGAAATTTGCGTATTCGAGAGTGCTACGCAGGAGACCTCACGTTTCGCCCCACTTTACCTTGTTTACGGCGGTGAGGTGCAGACGGTGCTATAAGCAATGCCACTGTGCGATGGCACCGATCGGCTCGCCCCAGTGGTCGAAAATTTCGTGCAGCACTCTGAGGAAGCCCTTGAAATTGCAGGCATAAATATCGGGAAAGAACATGGCTCGGATGCTGATGCTACAACCGACATCATCGACAAGTTTTGTACAAACATGGAGCTCATGGAGCAATTAAGAAGAAAAAAATTCACCGTCCATGCACTCCGTACAGATGGCAAGCCAGCGAAGCTGAAATCTGGGGCCCCGGTATGAGCCACACGGGATTTATTTATTTATTTATTTATTTATTTATTTATTTATTTATTTATTTATTTATTTATTTATTTGTTTATTTATTTATTTATTTATTTATTTATTTATTTATTGTCCCTGGCTCATAGTCACCTATCCAATGCGGGTACGCGCCCCACGTTATTTTATTATCGTTAATCGTGGCGTAACCGATGAGCATGTGATGTTATTGATATCATGACATATCAATCATGTTAGTTGTACGTTCCTACCCCTTCCATGCCCATTTTGGTATATACCAAGTGAACGAGACGCGAGTTCTCGATAGGTTTTCGATAGGTTTATTTCCGCCGGAGGGTTTCTGTGGTCTGACCACGAGTGCTTCAGCCTATAGGCATTATACAGCTTCGCCGTAAATAAATAGCTGGACTGGACTATTAGCATATCGCTCGGGGTTCCGCGATGTTTAACAGATTGCGCGACATCATCTGGGTATTGCAAGCGATTGCTTATGTGACGCCAGCGTGGGATCGATCAAGAACGAAATGCCAATGACACAATCACGAGGGTGGTTTGACGACGACGGTCACGTGACGAGGATAGTACGGCGACCGTGACACGCTGACTGATTTATTGCACTCCGGTGAAAAACCGTTGCAACCTGTTTTGTTATGACCTGGGCAAATCTCGAAGGCGATGCAGTGTCACGGAGCGTCTCAATGCACCAGCTGTCACGAGCGGAAAATAGGAGTAACTGAGGTACTGTCGCTTTTATTTTTTTAAAAAAATGTTGCTATGCCACCAGACGCACGCGCGTACCGTCTGAAATAGCTGTCTTGCACTAGCTTAGGATCAGTGAGGTTGTTCTCTCGTACGATTCATGGCGTCCGCAGCCTAAGGGTAGAGCATCAGGCTTGCAGCATCTGGGGGATCCTGGTTCAAACCACACCGTCAAGTACGTAATTTACCTTTTAAAGCGGTTCAGTGCGAGAGGTTAGACAGGAGTGAAGAGGGCTTTGCATTAAAAAAAAACAGAAAAAGAAACATTAGAAGTGGTGTGCTGCCTGTGTGCGTGTGCGTGTGTTCCACTAGTTCTAGAGGGTGAAGCTCACTTTACAAAAAAAATGAAAAGAAATACGAACAGCCGCTCCTAGCGAGGATCAACGAAATAAACAAAGCAAGAAAGGTCGAAGAGGCGGCAGCTGCGCGGGGACACTTCGTGTCTTGTCGGGCTCCATTTCAGACCTTCCCGTTCCACTTTTATACATTTCCGGAAACTCGTTGCATACATAGTGACAGTATAGTATACGATTCGGTGTTGCAAATGCAGGATGTATAGAAAACAGAGAGATGGTAGCGGACCAAGCGTCTTTCATGTGTTTGCGACACTCCGATGAACTCTTGTTTTCAATCAGCAGGAAGCAATTTAAAGACATACACCCGTGTCTAAAGGCAAATAGATGCAAAGAAATACGTAGCTATAGCTACATCGGCTTGTTCGGATCACAATATTGGCGCGTCGACTTTCTTCCCGCTCTCCTGCACTGCGGCGGTGGTCAAAACCGGACACTGTCAATTCTGGACACTGTCGAATTCCGCCATATTGTTGAAGTCGCCATCTTCTCATCATTGATTGGCTCACGTGGTTGCTACGGCCCCTGTGATAGGCTAAAAATCCAACTCCTGTGCCTACGTCAGTGTGTAATTAGGGCAGCCGGACAACGCTAACCACTGCGCTATCACGTATCTTCCGACGCTGGGCTACTTCCAGTGGCGTAGCCAGGGGATGGTACATCGGGCGCGCGCCCCTCCCTCCCCTCCCCCGCAAATGTCTCTGTTTATATAGGCCCACCCAGCCCCTCTTCCTCTCCCATCACCCTCTCTATCCCCTGTCAAGTTGATGCGCCCCCCCCCCCCCCCCCCCAAAAAAAAAATAAAAAGATTGTCGCTACGTCATTGGCTATTTCTGCGGAGTCTCGTGCGTCACCCAGACTCTGAGAGTGGTGGAATCTGTGCATGTATATCAGTGGCCACAGCAGCCAATATACTGTAGCGTTCGAAGACGAACAAGTATATTATTGTCGTCGACAGCACTACCAATGATCGCACTACCAATTATTTCTTCTTAAACCCCCATTGTAACCCTCTTTCTTCCCCTCTTCCCCTTCCCTTACGTAGAGTAGCAGGCCAGATGTTCCATTTTCCGGCCGAGCTCTCTACATTTTCAAATCATTAAACTAATTCTTCTTCTTGGCAAAGCAGGACAAATAGATGCCATTTTCCTGGAGTTTGAAAATGCCTTCGACCGTGTAACTTTTACTAAAGCTTAGGCACATCTTACATAATCAACAAATTTTGCAATGGCTTGATTCATACTTATCGCACCGGCAGCAGTACGTTCAGATATTCAGTTCAAGTTGACCCATCGCTCCAGTATTTTCAGGAGTGCAACAGGGCTCAGTCCTTGAACTACTTCGTTTTATTATGTATTTAAATCAACTCAAGCTTGGCTCTCCTATGCATGCCCGCTTTCTTTAGATGACTACGTAATTTATCATACGATTCTTACTGAACGTAACCAGCTCATTCTAAATAACTATTTATGTGCTGTTAGTAACTGGTGCCACAGCTGGAAGATGTCATAAAATGTCAAGAAGTGCAAAACAAATGACCTCAACCCGAAAAAGGCGTTCCATTGAAGGTACCTCAGCGTAACGATCAGCTCGAATCTCAGTTGGAGCCCTCACTTTAAAAACATGGTTTCAGTGGCATCCAAAAGACTGTGACTAATAAGACACTGCTTAAAACATGCATCCACTAAAACAAAGCTTGTAGCCTATGCTTCACTCGTGCGTCTCTTAGTGGAATATGCTGACGTGGTCTGGGATCCGCACACTAACACGGATGTTAGAAGTATTGGGTGGGTTCAGAGAAAGGCACTGCGATTCACATACCACGCCTATGGAAGACAGGTATGGATATGTGATCTCAGCCACTCCAGTTTTCCCACCTTGGAATCCCGTCAGAAAATACGCTGGTTGAATACGTTATTTGCCGTCGTTAATAATCATACCAAAATAGAATTTCATACTTATATGCTGGACAACAGAACATGACAAGCTCGGCACAAACACGATAAAATAATTGTAATGCCTCAGTGCAGAAGCAATACAAATAAGCTGTCCTTCTTTCCAAGAACGATAGCCGACTGGAACAAGTTACCTTATGATGTGGCCACCTTATCATCACCCGATGCGTTTTTATCTGCAAAAAGTTCTAGCCAATAAGTCTTGTGTGCTTTGGTTTTATTTGTCAATGGTATGCTTTTGGGTTCTTTCTGTTTTTGGGTTTGAATGTAACGCGTTTGTGTCTTGTTTGTTTGTTCCTCATTTGCTCCGCAGAAACTTTACTGTGTGCTTATGTGTTTTACAGCGAATCTGTATACGTATATGACTAGGCGAAACGTCCGTCCATGCCCCCTCGGCGCAACCACGCGAACGCGCCCGTGTCACTGCACACGCGTTCGTAGTCGTCTTCTTCCACAGCTGGCTCCGTTGCGGTTCATCATTCGAACGTAGAATTTCACTTCTGTCGTCGTAATCGGGAGGCCGCGCTTACGGGGGTATATGAGCAACACCACCTAGATAGCACAAGGCCTGCACAATCCGATCCATGACGTCATGCTACCTGCCCCGACTGCCATTATTGAAAAAAATTATGGGGTTTTACGTGGCAAAACCACGACCTGATTATGAGGCACGCAGAAGTGGAGGACTCTGGAAATTTAGACCACCTGGGGTTCCTTAACGTGCGACCAAATTTAAGTACAAGGGTATTTTCGCATTTCGCCCCCAACGAAATGCGGCCGCCGTGGCCAGGATTCGATCCCACGACCTCGTGCTCAGCAGCCCAACACCATAGCCACTGAGCAACCACGGCGGGTGTGGCCCGTTCATCGTCGGTGGTCTCCTTCCGCCGCCGCCACGCCCATTCCCTTTTCTGTTCACGCCGTCGTTCTTGGTAGGCAAACGGTTCTTCTTCAGACCATACAACACGCGGCGTACCCATTTCACAGTCAGAGCAGAACTGAGGAAAGGAGCCGACGTAGGGCATGACGTCAGGAGACAAAAGACACTCAGATTGGTATAGCACTAGTTTGAATACGCGGGGTGGCGTACACGCGTATGGTGCGAACGTACACACGACCGACGCGGGTCAAAGTGCAGTATCTGTTCTTATCAGCTTAATGTCTGATACGGGTTGTATTTGGACCCAAGATATTAAACTTATTTTTGCAAGTTGGTGGAGTGCTTGAAGCCTGCTTCAACACAGCCGCGGGTCAGCCCGGTATTGGACTATCTTCGGGATCGGCCCACGTTTTTGGTCTACGGACATTGATCCGCGTGGAAACTAGCCATATACAGCTTCGCTGTAGAAATATATCCACTGTTTGCTGGCAGCTGACAGACAAAGCACTCCGCCGGTCACGGAAATGCCACTTAACGCCACCATTCGGCTGTCGTTTCCTTCGTTATGCGCACCGTCTTGAGCTGTGTTTCCGAATATGGTGGTCACGCTCTTGTTCTCACTCTTAATAACAAGCATTCTCATCGATAGCGTGATCATGCCCAGTCATATATGCAGGGCATGCGCATTTCGACATTTCCGAAACTCGGACAGCTCTAGCCTCGTGATAAGCGATAGGAGGCGCTACTATCGGCGTCAAATGAAACGCGAACAGCGGAGCGCATGCTCGAATCATAACTGAAGGTAAAGTGCGCGCCGTCGGCCAGTCATCACTACTGACAGGCGCGCACATCCGGTTTGACCGCAATACGCGATGACGCTCGCCCTATACTGCGATAGTTTCGTGTTTGTCTTGGTTCTCTTTTATTTGAAAAAGCGAGAAAACAAAACTCAAAGAAAATAAAATCGGAAATATCCCAGTATAGGGCGAGCATCATCGCAAAGTGCGACGGAACCGGATGTGCGCGCCTGTCAATAGTGATGGTTTTGGCTGACGGCGCTCACTCTACCTTCAGTTATGATTCGGGCACAGGCTCTGTTGTTCAAGCTTCATTTGACGCCGACAGTACATCCAGACCAACTTATTTTGCTTCCATCACTCGCTTTAGACTATATTTTTTACCGCTTTTAGGTGGCAGTCACTTTTTTTGCCGGGAACTGTGGGAACAGGCGGAACGAACGGCCATGATAGGTGCCGAGCCTGGGCCAGTATTCCCAAAAACGTTCTTACGCTAAAGCTGTTCGTAAGAACCGATGGCAAGCCAATGACGATGTTGGACACATGATTAGCAATGGCGGCCGCTCAATGACAACGAGCACTTAAGAACAATAAGCTTCGTCAGTTCGGCCCCTGTTTTTCACGCAGCCTCGCTGCCAGCGTTCGCTCTCCACAGCTTTGTCATCAGCTGTCACACGTCATCAAACCCGCAGTCGCCGCGCCTACAGATGGTGACTGGGATCGCGAGTAAGTGCGCTTGCTCTAAAAGCGAATGCGAGTGTAGAAGATTAATTCACAAAGCTTTTCGTTCGCAAGTGCTCTAATGGCTTTGACCAACTGCCTTCGCTAATGATATGTCCAGCTTCAGAATTGGCTTATATATATATATATATATATATATATATATATATATATATATATATATATATTACCAACGATTCTAGTGTAAGTATTTTTCGTGAATGTATCCACAAAAAGTTGTTGCGCGAGAATTGTTCGTGAGAGAAAAGTCCAGCCAATCCTGAAGCTGCACGTATTATTAATGTAGGATGCAGGCCAATGGGCAAAGTTCACTTATGAACGCAAAGCTTTGTACATTCGGCCCCTGGTCTATGGGTTCTGTGTTCTTCTTTCTGGGGTTTTACGTGCCAAAACCAGTTCTGATTATGAGGCACGCCGTAGTGGAGGGCTCCGGATTAATTTTGACCACCTGGGGTTCTTTAACGTGCACTACAGTGGAGGGCTCCGGATTAATTTTGACCACCTGGGGTTCTTTAACGTGCACTACAACGCAAGCACACGGGCGTTTTTGCATTTCGCCTCCATCGAGGTTCTGTGTTCTGGCACTGTTTGTGTCACTGTGTAAAGATTCAGCGCAAGGTGCCTATAGTCATATCTGAAAAACAACTCTAAAGTGAGACTGGCATCGACGCCCAGCAAAATGAAATAAAGTCAGTGTTCCTCACATTTACCACTCTTTCTTTCTCGCTCTTTTTTTTTTCCTTTATTGGGTTCACTTTCGCAATCTCCGGTGCTGCTGCCCGGTACAGTGCTTGCTGTCGGCACAGTTGCTTCGACTGCTGGGCTAACGTGCCTAGCTTGACGTCACAACCTATAATGAATACACGCTTCAACGACTCGACTAAGGGAGTCGTCAAAAAGTTTGTACAGAACCGACTCGGGAGCCAGCCAACGAGAGGGACTTGCAGCAGCGTGGTCACTGTTCCAACCTCAGAGCTAGACTGCGGCTTAATCTCCAGCCTACGCATCTCTCTTGATCCCACTTTCATGGGAAGCTAGGTGATGTTTACAAGGACACCTTCGAACTGACTGACATTTGCAGAAGCATGACCTTACCTCAACCCGCCTATCCCATCCCATTGAAACACACTTGGCATTCAAGGAGTCCGTCTTGAGAGCACTGACCCTGAGCCCTTCAGTTCAGACAGCGGCTGGCTGTCTACACAAAAAGCTGTAAATGCGGTGCTTCGGATTCCGAGGACCGAGGACCACAGTATGATATGCTTTGAGAACGCTTCGTGCTACCCTTGCATTGTGCTCTCGTTTTAACTTCTCTGTGCTTCTCTCCTTTCTTTCTCTCAACTTTGCCTCTGCCTTTCCCCACAAGCAAGGTAGCTATGTCAACTTTCCTCTATTTCTACACCTGTCTTATCTTTGAAGGGGTTAAATCTGCAGTCAGTGCAATTCTAACAAGATACTGCTTGACGTGGGCTCGCAGTCGTGCTTCCTCGACGAGCGGTCCGGTATTCTAAGGGTAACGTTCTTCCATATCGATCCCTCGCAGATACGGTCGCTGGTTCGCGAGATAAGCCTTCGATAGCGTGACGAGCAAGATCGTCTACTCTCACGGACAGATGCACGTTCCTGGTAGTGGATGTCGAAGAACCTCCTTTGATGTTCACTTTCTCATCATTGCTTCTTGCTGCATCTCATTCAGCAGCTTCCTAAACGATGCGGATTTTAACGTGAGGTCTATGATGGTCGACCGTCGCAATGACGTACGGTCAGGGGAAGAGCAACTGTGACCACGAGTACTGCGTTGGCGTCCCGCCCCCGCCCGTTGGCTGGCCGAAAAGAACAGACAGGCAGACAGCGCCATCTTTTTTTCTGACGGGAGGTAGTTGGAGTAGGAAGCAGAGAGCGAGGCTGGAGACAGGAAATAAGTTAACAGGGAGTGTAATGGGGGATGTGGCGAAGATCCCCCGTGCAGGAGGGCTAGCAGCCCACAGGCAGTGCGTTGCGAAGCGGGTTCATTGCGTTTTCCGCTTGGCTTCGACGTAGGTCAGGATGATCGTCATCCTCGGCTGAACCACCAAGTCGTCTGTCGACGGCAGGCAGATGTCTTCGTACACCAACTGTGCACACAGAATAAGCACAAGGAAAGGAAAATTACGAACATTTCCACCTCTCATTGGCACAGAAGTGCACACACTTATTATCTACATTACAACGCTGAGCGGCGTTCTATAAAGCTAACAAAGCGTATTACGGCGTATGCCACTAGGTTCCGGATACAGGTCTCAAAGCTTGAGTGTTCGAGGGGCCTTGATAACCACACAATTAAACTGAAGCATTTCTCTCTCTGTTCACTCAGCACATCAGTGGTCGAGCGCTTCGGAGAGCACTTGGGGACGTCAGTATGCAAATCGACGTCCGATTGACTAAATATAAACCAAATATACCGTATCTTGCGTACATATATGCATCCCCAAAGCATATATTTTGGTGTCTCTGCAAGTGCAAGAAAACTGCCAAGCTAAACGTGGCAAATATTCTTATTAATCAAAAGTGAAAGGGGAAACGAATCCAGAACAGATGACACACACACACACAAACACACAAAAAGAAAAGGTATTACTACAGCGCGCCACTAAATAGCTGAACACACTAGCTACTATATCGCGCGGTATGTAGTTTATAAGTGCACGGGCTTACGTACTTTGGCTCCTAAATCAAATGTTTTAGACTAACTTTTCTTTTTAATTTTCAGGAGAAATATCGAACAACAAAGCACTTTCTTCCCGTGTTGTCCAACTGATGAGCCAAATTCTAGAAATGTATGAGCCGGCTAGCTCAGTTGAAATCCATCTCCCTTTTTTTTTTTTTTTTTTTTATCGTGTTCGTCTCACCACTGACATGAGTTCCGAGAAAAATGGGGCAGAACAATAAGTTTGCTGCGCGTGATTTCGGAGGCCATGCTGGGCACCCCGAATGGTTTTACCTTTCCGAAGCGGTCCGAGATGGTGATCTTCCAGGCGCGCTCGGGCGATGCCCTGAGCCCCGCAACGGACTCGACGATGTAGCACGCACGCGTGGCCGAGAAGCCCAGGTGAAGGACGCCGCTTCCTCGGCCGGTGTCCTCGGCCAGCTTGTAGTCGGCGCGTCTCAGCGCCTCCACCAGCGACATCTTGGGGGAGACGGTGATGCTCGCGCCGAGGTCTTCGCCGTCGGTCTGCACCACCAGCTTAGCGCCGGGCTGCAAGAGACCACGCACGAGAGCCGTGGTACATTAGTTGCACATGACCGACAGATTGGCTTTAAATAAATTACAATAATATATATATATATATATATATATATATATATATATATATATATATGGTAACTGCGGCAAATTAGAAGGTACACAAGGACGCAACAGAATTGTCTTTTGAATGTTCAAACAAGATTGGCTCATAGGAAGTAATAAGGTGCAACAAGCCGCGAAAGATATCGGAGCTCTAAACTTGTTGAGAAACAAAGGTAAATTTCTAGATTCTTCATCGCCTTCTTTGTAAGCAAAGTGGTCTGAAGAGTACAAACATATTTGTGCCCTCGATGAATGGCACTAAAACAACGGGCGAATTGCAACGAAAATCCGCTGCTTCTTCTTCTTCTCCAGTTCACCGCTTTGGACAAAAAAAAATATTCACAATATAGCTTTCGAGAACTTGCCCCAAAAGCAGTATAACAGGTCATTTAACAAAATGCAAGCCCAGTAGAGCTTGTCAAAAATATATTGTTTCTAGCAGTGAAACTTACAGCAGTGCAACCACACCTTCGTGACATCACGCTCAGCACAGCCTGTCAATATTAGCCAGTCAATAGACAAGTTGGCGTTTTCGTAAACAAACACGCATTACAAGCAAGAAGCGCCAGACGACCGCGCTGACACTTCTGTTCTTGGAAAACATTATTTTCGCTCATCGATGTACAGCCGCGTCCACGTCTGTGTAGAGCGCGCGAGCAGCCGGCCTTGCTCTGCGGGGCGACGCCTTGCGGCAGTTTCGGAGCCTGAAGAGGTGTGCCAAAGAGCATGCGCGGCCTAACAGACATGCAGATCGGCGCACGCTGCTTTAAACCAGAAATTTAAGCGCACTTGTTTTGCCGGTTGTGCGCATTACCCGAGGGCGCCGTCTTACTACGCGCGATGGCAAGGGAATTGCGCACGTGAGTGATAACGCGTGCGATTCTGTCACGGCACCTGATATGGAAAACTATGTCTTCACCCATCCCAGATAATGTCATCGGCCAATTAAATGACAACATCGCATGCGCTCTGTCTATATTAGACACAGAAATATCAAACTGATCCAACGAAGCGATCATTGCTGCTCTAATGGCTATGGTATTGAGCATAATGCAGTTTTCTCCAAAAAACGGCAAGGGATCGAGCCACAGAAAGACGGGGATTCTAAGAATTCCGCAGCGGCCTAACAAGGGAAACCTCAGGAAGGAGGAAAAGTTTCAACCACAAGGCCCCTTGTGGAAACGCTCTCCGTAGGCTGAAGCTTCTCTTCTTCGGCAATGGCTGATCACGCCACGTCCTGTAATAATTATTGTTGAGCCAAAATACAAAATAACGCATTATCTATAAGCGCCAAGCGCTGCAGAAGACGGCATCCAAAAATTAACGCCTCGGTTTTCTTTTTACACCGCTGTTGGCGTTATAATTTTTTCGTATCACCGCCTAATCGGAACGGCCAGAAAGCCCTCATATTTTGTTGTGAGAGTCGGGCGCGTGTTATCAGCTAAAACGCTTAATCTTTTGGCATGGAGATACCGAGAGCGCCATGAGGAAGCGTGCATATTCGGTTACAACGGCCCTTTTCACGTTTCCCCGTGCAATTCAGGTCTGGCATGTTATTAGGCCGAGCATGCTCCTGGCACAATGCTTCAGATCCCGCAGCTGCCGCACGGGTCGCCCCGCAGAGCAAGGCCGTCTTCTCGCGCGTCTCTCACGACTTGGAAGCGGCTGTACCTTCCATGCAACTGGCGTGAATTTTGTCGGCATGCAAGATCAATAGACGTGGCCAGAAACTGCTTTCTGCAAGGTCTTATTTTGCCCGCGCACGGAAGGTGGCAGCGACGCCATCGGATCTTTATGGCATCACTTTCCGTATGTAGTTTGCCCATAGCGGTAGTAGAGATGATATACATTTGCAACATGCACGCCCAGTGCCAAAGCTAAAAAAACGAACCTACCAGGAACCTTGTCCGGGCTGTATGCCAACGCATCTTACAAGGCCGCTTCGAGAAAAAGGGTGCTGCGCAATCGTCGATCAGTTAACCGCCAGGAGGTCGTCTAGATCGCGCGGAATGCGGCAACACAGCTGATTCCGAAGGACCACACGTGTCGTTCATACGAGCAGGGTAGGAGATAATACCGCGCGTGAAATTTTAGAGGGGCTTTATTATCAGTCAAGATGAAAGCCCGAACACTGCTCACACCGCCTTGTCAGCGCAAGAAGAATAAATTGTATCTATCGCCGCATGTTGTTTCTATGACATATGTGCTCTAGACACCCCTCCAGCGACACATGTACTATACTCGGGTACAACTTAAGAAGGCAGGAGAGGCCCCGCCCAGATGACCGAAGCGCGGCAGCCGATTGCCTCCGCGACTAAAGAAATCGTCCCGCTGACGCGACTCGGCCCAGTTCGAAGCGCGGGCTGCCACGTTCTCCGTCGGCGGGGTCACCGGCCGTCCGGCTCATGACGTCAGCCTACAGTGCGCGCCCATTGGTCGAGGCTCGTGCGCATCTGCCTTTGAGGGGCAAATGCCGCTGCCTTCTAAGGTTGTACCCGACCACAGTTAAGGTAGTCTATAGACCTTTCGTAAGAAAGCCCTCCTGCATACCGTTGCTTTTGATTCCACATTTAAAAAATCCCAAGTGGTCAGAATTTATCGGGTTTAAGTCACGAAGGCTTTACCACGGCGGTAAATAAAACCCGCGACCTCATATTTCGCTGCAAAACGCCTTAGCCCTATAGGGCCCACAGCGGCGCAGGGTCCTAATTAAACCGAAGCACCCAACTACCGGCCTCCCCTAAAAGCCCGCGTGTTGCTTTGGGGCATTAAACGCTGTCAACTTCTTAAGCTTCCTTAGAGACACTGGTCTCAATGATAAAATATATTTAGTTTTGGCGTTACGAGATGCGGTGTGCTTTTTTTTTTTCTGTGTATGCTGTGTGTCCTGATGTCAACTGCGCATAACATTTCAATTGTCATCATACCCATTTGGAGCAGCATGCTAGGCGTGCCACCAGGCAAACCTCTCAAATATTTATTAATGAACTCTCTCTCTCAACCCAATCAATCCATCAATCGATCGATCGATAAAGTCAGTATCTTTGTTGTAAGCCACTGACGCATTCGTAGAAAGGCAAATGCACGCCTGATATACGAACCGGCGGTCGCAGATTCCTAATGGGCGGCAGGGGCGCGAACTCCGTGTTCGGCATGAAGGCGCTGCTGAGGCCCGAGAAGATGGGGCCGTGCGGGGGCACCAGCTGGTAGGCGGGACCAGCGCCCCCTAGGCACAGCTCCTGGATCGCCTCCAGCGCCATCGGCGACAGGCCCTGCGATGGAAAAAAATATATACATTTACCCGGTGGTGAGAAACCGTCAGCCTTGTACTACTTAGCAGTGACGCTTTTGAACAATTAGCAATATCTTGAGATTTCGGATGACCGTCGGTACACACGGTTGTTATCGAAATTTTCAAAGCCAGTGGAGTAGGATGGCAGCGGAGCATAGGAGAGAACTCCTCAAGGTGTATGACGCTGCTTCGCACACACTGCACCCTTTTCCAACCTTTACATTCTTGACCTCAGAACCCAGTACCGCGAAGTGGCTGACAATATAGCCGACTGATGCCAAGGTATGAGAGGTACTTTGCAGCCTTCATGCACCGGGGACGCCGCTGAAGAAAGCAGCGAGCGAGGCCCTGAAATTGCGGGCCCACCTTTCCTTGCCAACAAAATGTTTTCTCTACAGGCATAGGCAACTTTACAAGGTAGAGATAGGCAGAAAGCTAGATTAGCATAGATGTTGTAAAACCTAATTAGCTCATACAGGCAAGGTGACAATTTGTCGCCAACCGACTAAAGGGTATGATGAAAAGGGGAGTGACGATTACCATTATCGATCATCATCATAATCATTACAGAGTCGAAGAAGAGCTTTTGGCTTGAATGATGTTTGTGAATACCGGGGTACGAGGATACGGTAGAATCTTCGGCATACTCGTATAACTTTATAATGAAATTCAACGCACTACCTTCTCGGAAGCGAGGATACTTGGGGTATGGCCGTGCGGCCTCGTTGGCTCAGGAAGCGGCGCGAGCACCTCTACAGTACCTCAAGTCGAGAGGTCTATGGGACCGCTCAAAGACTCTGTGTTCCTGTGTTTGCAATGGTAGTGCCCTTACTCTCCCTTCTTTCTCTCTTTTCATCTCTATATCCCCCTTTCCTCGGTGCAGGGTAGCAAACCGGACGTGCGTCTGTATACCATGCCCTGCCTTTCCTTTCCCTTCTCTCTTTCTCTCTATGCTCACATGTAATATTACCTGCTTAAATTTGTGCGCAAGAAAAATTATATAGAAGATCAGGCTCAAGCAAGTACACAATCACGGGACACCGAGCTGGCTGTGTGTAGTTGCTTCAGTCCGGTCTCTCCGTATAGTATTTGCACAGCTTTAAGTAGTTTTTAGCCAACTACCCACGCTGCCGAATTTTCAGTAACAGTACATACCTCTTCGCTGGCGACCTTCCGCTTGATGGACGAGTACAGCGCCGAGTAGAGCTGCTTGACGACTCCGGACACGGTCATGCCCTGAAGCTTGGCGAAGCGCTCGATGAGCCTCTCCAAGTCGCCCATGGTCATGGACGCCAGGGTGGCGTCCAGGGAGCACGACTGGGACGACATCGCCGCCGACGAGGACCCGCCGACATCGTTCTTCTTGGCGAGCGAGGCGGACTTGTGGTCCACCTCGATGGCGTTGGACCGAAAGGCGTCCTCCTCGGGCGGTCGCGGACTGGCCACAGCCGCGGCCGCCAACAGGCAGGCGGCGCTCAGCAGACGCAGTAGCATGGTCGGGCAGATGACGAGACGTCCGCGCATTCAACGCCTCGAGACAGGTGTCGCACCGCTGGTGTTTTTCTGCGCAAAACAAAAACAAGAACACGAATCTAGAGTTACTGTATCTGTTACCTTTGGTAGCATATACAGTAACTCTATACACGAATCCAGCGATCAGCGTCACTTATGTCGACAGCTCGTCTCGCCAGCCCTCCGACAGCGCTTCAAGAGAGAGAGATAAGGCATAAGGAAAAAGCAGGAAGGTTAACCAGGCTGAGCCCGGTAGGCTACCCTGCACTGGGGAAGGGGAAAGGGGATTGAAAGAGGAGAAGGAAGAGAGAAGTTCACACCTTTGCAAGTTACACAGACAAGCAATCATCGCTGAGTTAGTCACAGGCGGTCATACAGGCTGGCGGTGCATTTCAAAAAAACGCAGCAGCGCCTTTGTAGCCTTGCACATAGCAGACGCACGAGACCACGGGCCCAAGATCTTCTCCTCTGTAAAAGGCCTGTCATGTAAATGCCCCAAAGCTGTCCGAAGGGCACTCATGTGATATTCGCTTCAAAGGTCGCGTATTAGACAGCACTCCTGAGTATTGATTGATTCGTGGAGTCGAACGTCTCAAATATATGCAACTTTCGGGGGCTATGAGAGATGGCGCCTTAGTGGATCGAGAGGCCTCCGGGTAAAACTTTGACCACTTGGTGATCTTTGACTTGCACCTAAATTAAGTACGCGAGTTTTCCTGCATTTCACCCTCGTCGATGTGCGGCCGTCGCGGCTGGGAATCGAACCTTCGACCTCGTGCTCGTCAACAGAACCCCATAGCGACAGCGCCATCGCGGCGGGTAGGCTAACCACTACTGCGAGCATATAAGTGGTCCTATTCGGCGGCCCGAAGCCCGATTAGCGCTATTGGACCCGTTTAATGCTCGTTTAGTATATTTTTACGCATCTCTGAAGTCGTCTGTGATGATTTCGTTTGTACAGTGTTGCATGTCAGAGTGCTATGAAACCACCAGCCGGACATTTATTTAGAGATACTTTGTTTTACAGAGACTTGATTTACAGGGCTATAATAACCGACAGTCGCATACGCACAGCTACCATAGCACAGGGTTTAGTTTGTAACTGCCCTTTGTCACTGGCCAGCCGCCCTTCGGGGCTAAAATGTTCATCATCCCGATTGGCTGCCATCTTTTACGAACAGTTCTAGCGTAAGAACTTTGATTCTTTAGAGAGGGGAGGAGGTACGGGCCCATAAATCTGTCACGCATGCGTGGATGCATGCTTAACAACGCTTCCTTTCGGATGGTGAATTAATTAATCGGATGCTACCTGCAGCAGCGACCCCTCAAGCAGTGCTACGTGTCGTTAAAAGCTTGCACCGTTACATACATATACACGGTGTCACAACTATCGTGCACCAAGATTTAAAAATATGCAAATGCCACGTAGCTGGACAGAACCAAGGTATTGTTGTTTGCCGTCGCTTGGAGATACTCAGATTATTTTTTTAATTGCGCCGAATTATATAAGTAGTTTTAATTAATGAATCAACTTCTCAAATATTATACTTAGATGAAAAGTGTCAATGAGAAAATTGTAGAGCGACATGAAAAACTCCCGATACAGCTTTCTGTTGCTCAGTACGTGCTACATAAAAGTGTTTTCTGGGGCGTGAAAGAGGCCCGCGAACACACGCAAAATTGCCGCGCGACTGGCCCCTCGAGGCACTTCGCGTCGTCGACTTTGCCCATTAATTTTGTCAGCCCTTCTACCAGAGATTCCAGACATTTCATAACCACCGAAAACCTGTGGATGGGTGGTTGGTGGCACGCATTGTAACGTAAACGATGGCGCTGCAGCGCGAGTTAGGTTAATGTCCTGGCACTGAAATCATTTGATTTCATTTCTTTTTCTCCTTTTTTTTACACCTTGCTCTGTCGGTCATTTTTGGTACCATCGCTCGGTCACGCCGCCGACGACGCCGAATGGGGCATATAATGCTTTCGCATTAAAAAATTAGGGGCAGCTTCACACTAGTGGTGCGAAGACTGGGCAAACAGCGAAGTTGGCGACCCCACCTATCTCCGTTCTTGCGAGGTTATGCTTCGAGACTGCATGGGCCACGTTTTGCGCAAGGTCACCCCGGAATCATCGACATTCCAAGGCGCAACGAACAATCGGTCATTAAAGTATCTGGATGGACACTCAAACGCTATTGCTCGGTTTCGGGAACTCCGGATCTTCTGCGAATTGCCGACGTTTCGCGGCGCAATACTCGGGATCGTATCGAAGTCGTCTCACTCGCTCTCGAGTAGCGGCGCGGCGGCTTTCGCGCCGCGTTTCCTCTTCTTCGGGAGAGACGCTCTTTTTCGGCCACCCAGTTTTCGCGGCGATGTGCTCGGCGCGGAGACGGCGGGACTTTTGTGTCGCCGCGGCGCCGACGCGGAGCTGTGTATCCCGTGGGTCGGCGCAGTGACGTCACGGCTTAGCTCCGCCTCTGCTCAGCCGTGGCAACCCCTTCGCACGGCACGGTGACGTCATGGCTCGGCAAAGCTAAGGCGTAGCGATGCGGCGCGCGCGATGACGTCTTGGCTCACGCAGCTGTGGCGAGGATCGGCGCGGTCGGCGCAGCTGCGGCGAAGCTTTGCTAGGAGACGCATGGTGACGTCATCGCCAGGCGGGGGTTTTGCGGCGTACACTCGACGGACCATCCTCGAGCTTAAACAGCTTCGCTAGTTCACAGAGGTATGTGCCATTGCGCTTGAACCCTTTCTGCACTACCTGCAGGATCGGCCCACATTTCGGGCGTACACCACCGGACTACCTCCAGCTTAAACAGCTTCGCTATTAAAATGGAACCGCCAAGCTATTATGAAGGTGCCACAACCCCGCTTCATATCATAGTCACGCCCCGCATGCGTGCACGTGCACACAATGATGGAGGGTAGACGACTCCTGCAGCAATCTACGCCAAGCGCGATTCCAACGGCGAGTTCGCTAGATATCGCGGAGAATTGCGCTCTAGGATGTCCCGTACACTGTGTAGTACAAATGTGAAGACTCGAGATATCTGAAGAAACTCGAGCAGCTCAGGTCGACAGGTCGCGTCACGAAACCTTTCATGCAGCGAGCACGCGCGTGGCACGACAGCGGAGTCCCCCAGCTGACGTCACACGCGAGAAGGCGCCCCTGAAGGTTATCGAGTTTCGGTATGAAAGCTCTATTTGGACTGGGTGTATGCCGTAGCAAAAATGTGTGCTCGCATTCATTGCCCTGCGTCACTATGTCGATACTAACGATTCCAGTGTAGCTCCCGTATGCGCATAAATACAACGCCGCGTCTATACTTTACCCGCGTTGCGAGTCTCATCACTGCACGAATCGTGGGCACCTTAAATTCAATAACATCTGCAGTGACGCGCTTGGATAAAAAGATAGAAGGAACTTCATTCTTGCAGTTGGCGGCTCACGTGATATTTTCCGCGAAGCACCGCGTAAAACGATTCACCGTTTTAATTAGGTTATATGAGAGCTGAGCGCGCTGCACCCCGTCATACCACAGCTGTCAGCGCATCGTACATACCACGGCTACTTCGCCACTTAACCAGTTCGGCGCGGCAAAACACTTGCGACCACATGCACCGAGACAGAAGCTGACTATGTAACCACAGAGGAAGGAAACAAACAGTGAGTGGTAATTTCAACAGCGCTAGATCGGCCGGACCATGTGAAGCTCACGCATCGCCTCCGACGAGTCGGCTTCTCCGCAGCACAGCGGAGGCAGTTTTGACCGCGTGATGGCACTCGGCCATCAAGTGAGATAGAATAGCTGTATAGGCTCCCTTTAAGTTCCTAAAGGGAGCCTCTACGGCAACTTTAAAGGGGCCCCGAACCACTTTTTATCGAAGTCGAGAAATGCATTTGAAGTTAAAACAGACTATTTCGGAAATATTTCGCCGCGAAAAGTACTTCAATGCGTTCAGCACAAGCGGAGTTATTGGCAATCAAACACGCCCTTCGCGGTGCTTCCGCTCCTTCTTCAATACCTTGCTCTGCAAAGGCTACGGCGGAGCGGGGCCTGCCCCCAAAGCTCCGCCTACTGATCGTCACCGTGACGCGCAGTTCAAATTTGATTTGGATGTTGAAGTAGACGCCACTACTTCCGATTTTGGCGCCTACAACGCGCCAAACGCGCTTGTCCTACGCGATCCGCGGTATCTACGCTGCAGACCGCAGCTACAAGCAACTGCAGCGTTTGCTTTGTGCACGTCAGGGCTAGAGCGCGCGCTCGCGCTCACATGCTCCTGTCTGGCGGTGCTACCTGGTGCGGACCGGCTTTTGCCTGCACCAGCTTGACCGACGGATAGTAGCCGCATCCAACTTGCGCATTTGGAAGTGCATCAATAGCGCATTACGAAGCGAAGTCTGCCAAGGCGTCTAACCAGGAGCCGGTGGCGCACCAAAGACGGGGGCGGGGGGGTTCAACCCCCCCCCCCCCCCCCAAGCGTCCTGCCCCACCAGTCCAACGTCTACCTACAGTGCTCTGTTCACATTGTCATTACAATTCAGGAGGTGGCTTGAGGTCGAATTTTCCAGATTAACAAAAACACTCTATCGTTGTCTTGTATTTATTCATTCACGCTGAAGCAATCAACACCGTCATCATCCTTGGTGTCATTAGGCAATTATTAGGCATAATTATTAGGCATTTCATTTGCTGTTGGATTCCTCTGGCAAGGAAATTACATATTATCCAAGTGCTTGCTCCCCCCCCCCCACACACACACACACACAAAATTCCCCCCTGGCAGATATCCTGGGTGCACTACTGCCAGGATCGCGTGCTCACTCCTGGCCCAAATGCACACCCAAAAAGGGTGTAAAGGTGTGAGTTATAGACACATTTACACCCTTGCTTACATTTAAGGGTGTAAATTATTTTACAGTGTGGCGTCAGGCGGCGCCACAGTGTGACCCCGCGCCCAATAGCGTTACCGTTGTACCGTTACTGCAACCGCTTCTTTCCAACAGCGCATGCGCGATAAACCATGCACGCGTGCACAGTTGGTTCCAGATGATATCAGTAACGATAGGGTGGTAACCCTGTGTTATCGCAACAAACAAAGGCGTTAAGGGCAGCCGACTGAATAAAGTAGAGTACAAAACCTCTCTCGAGAGAACTGGATTTTATCAGCGTGAACACATTCTTCTGTTTATGTTTCACGAGTTCGTAACGCTCACGGGAGGTCGTGGGCTTTTTCTTTTTTCCTATTATATAAAGTTATCCGCTGTAGTGTTTTCGGGATACAGGCAGTAGTATAAAGGATGTCCCAGCTATCATGCATCGCGTTTTTTTAAGAAGTATACGGGCCATTCTATGCGAAGATAACCAAGTGCATATTTTTCACAATCGAGTAGAGCAGCCGCCAGTAATATTTTGGTTGATACCATTCAATTTATGAATTCAATGAAATTAGCTATTTCTTCAATTACTGCTCTGAATGGCGTACAGTCAATGAAGAATTTGTAGAGAATTGAAAGAAACTTAAAGTTGGCATATTTTCAGCCATGTACGTACGTACTTTTGACCCGTTTATGTTTTTCCGGCTGATAAAGAAAGCCCGCCAAAAAGGGAAAATCTTGAGAAAACTATCACTATTGTACTGCTAAAGCTTTTAGGTCACTTCGCTGATACCGGTCTTGCCGATGGAGCGTGTCTAGAAAAATTGTTGCGTGAGCGTTGCTTGCTTGAGCCGCGCACCATCAGAATTGGAGGACGCTTAAGCTTCGTCTTTAAGAGTGGAACGCGATAGCATTCAAAGATCCCTGGCTGCTTATCAGGCTTTTTTTTTCTCGTATATTCAAATTACAATCCGACGCAATCATGTCTGTAGGTTGTAGTTAAGTCGTACTTACAATTTTTCTTACGTATTTTACTTTGAGAAATTCAAATTTTTGTTCACTAACCCCTTGCGCCACGCCGAGGGCCTGTGTGGTCGGGTGGTTCGGGATGAATTTCTCCGCCACGGATGCTAGGCACGCGCCCCCGAGGCGTTTAGTCGGAGTGGTCGCTGAATTTCTCCGCCACGGATGCTAGGGACGCCGAATGCTTACGCCGAAGCCAACGCCGGATTTTCTGCGACACGGGGCCCTTAACGCTGTCGCGTTAAACGTTTACTGCATTGGCGACTGAAATCCAATAACAGTACAATGCAGTACAATGCATTGTACACTGGGTATACGACTGAAAGCGATTCAGTGCGCACGGCCGTATCCGACGACAAAAGCGGTATGCGGTTTTAAAACTCGAGTGACACAGGTACGAGCCAATGCTTTGACACGGGCACTCGCTAGCGCGTTTCTACGAGTCACCTTGTCAAAACGTCGTGGCTTCAGTCTGGGATATCTCTTGTTCGACCACTGCTAACCACTTCGTCTCTATCTTGTAGCGAACTTCGGTCAGCTTTCTATATGTATGTCATCATTTTACAGTTCTTTAGTGTTATTATTTAGATTCTTTCCCGGCTTCTCTGTTTCCGTGCTTACACAGTAGCTAAATGATATTAATGTAATCCAAATGCATTTCTCTAGTGATATTTGTGGTTACTTTCATTAATGCGGGCCTTCACAAATGCCTACTCATTTCGGATCGGAATGGCCAACAGCCCACATGCGACAACTGTAGCTGCGAGGAAACAATCGTCCACCTTCTCCGTGAGTGTCCCCGCTTCAGTGCACCCAGGAAAGAACTTTCAAGAGTGTTAGATGGACTTGAAAAACGCCCTTCGTCAGAGGAAAGGGTCCTGGGACACTGGCCGAGACCGTCCTCAGCACAGAAGGCTTTGAAAGCGTTGTTGCGCTTCTTGCGGAGAACTGGTCTCAGAGACAGACTTTAAGCAGTGCCGTATTCTCCTTTTTTTTTTCTTCTTTACACTTTTTTTTTTTTTTACATCTCTGCTCTATTATACGTCATTCCCCTTGCTCCCTTTGTTCAGTCAGCTGGTCTGAGAACTGGGTAACCTCCCTGTCTTTCCGTCTATTCCTCCTTCCTTCCTTCTTTCATTCCTTCCTTCCTTCCTTCTTTCCCTTCCTTCCCTTCTTTCCTTCCTTCATTAATGTGATTAGCATTCTTGCCTGCTTCAGGCATCTTGAGCCTATCGATCCATCCATCTATCTATCTTTCTATATAGCCTCTTACGCCAACCCAGTGGCCCCAAGCTGTCTACCAACTCGGATAGCTAGGTATACGTTGGTCGCGATGCCGCCGTGGTCTTCTACGCCGGCCCAGTGGCTGGCCCAGATTAGTATCCTAGGCCGCTAGCTATGTGCTCGTGGTCGTGCTGACTTCGTGGGCGTTGCATCGTCATCATTCCAACTTCGTCATCCGACTCTCGTCATGCCTTCGTCGTCGCCATGCCATATATTCGTCATACAGTCCTCACGCATTCTTTGTCATACGCGATCGCCAAGATGCCGTCGCGGTCGTTCAGACGATCGTCACTCCAGCTTCGTCATCCGACTCATGTCCTGCCGTCGTCCTCATACACTGTTCGAGATACAGCCGTTGTCACTGCCATTGTCGTCAGAGACTCGCGTTGTGATCCCATTGTCTTCATACCGCTGTCATGCGATCTTTGCCACTGCGTCGTCATCATACAGTTGTCATCGTGCATTCGTTGTCATGTCGTGTTTTCATGTCCATCGTCGTCATTGTAACTTCGTCATGCCATCTTCGTCATGCCTCTCGTCATGCGTCAACGTCGTCACGCTGGCGTTTTACCATCGTCACCATTTCAGAAAACGGTGACGATGGTAAAATGGGCGACCTCTGCAAGCGAGTGTCGTAGCAACGTGGGCGGCCGACACAGGAGACAGTGTATGTCGCATGTAGCCGAAGCAACGAAGTCTCTGAATGACTACTATACAGATTTTGAATGAACGTTAATTATCTCAGCAATACGCTGTGTCGATACATTGCTTGAATGCTAATCACATTACCATGCGCAGTCATCGTGAGATGGGCTCTGCCGTAATTTTAGTACTTCGTTTCTTTCTGCTTACGTTATGCCATCGGGCTTTTAAGCTTACAATAAATGAAATACCCGGTATGCAGATTACCTCACCACTGTACTCTCGATGTCAGACCTTCGTTGATTCCGCACCAAAAAGCCAAATTAATCATCATCACGCGTTAGCGCGTACTTTTTTCATCTTAAGTCACACCAATGGATGACCCGGCAACGTACGACTTGATACTTCGAGGCCGATTTGATACCAGAGCCAGAGGCCAGGGTCACAACAAGTTTCGAGCTTAAAAACGCTTCGCAATTGGTCCGTGGCTTGTCTGTAGTGCGAGCTCTTAGTAGCTGTGACTGGCGTGTACAGTCTTAGACCAGACAATTTCGCAAAGCCCGGTTTCATTCGATAAAGATCTTCCCAAGTGGGCCCCAGGAAGGCTTTGTCATGATGCCACGAAGATTGACTCATCACTGTTGTGTCATTTGAAGGAGCTGTGTGAAAGTAAGCACACGTCTGAGGCAACGGCTTTTGTGCACACTTTCCCTGCACCGCTTGCCGAGAGTTTGACATTTTGTCTGATTGACACAGCGTGACAGGTCGCTTGCTTGGCACAACGCAGCGCATACTCCTGAAAACTCTGAGCAGTGTGAAAGAACAAAGACTGTCACGGATCACTGAGGGACAAGGGGGGAGCATTGATATACCAGACTCGGATTATGGGCTGTATCGTCATGACGACAGCAAAATTCGGAGCTCCAATCTCTTACTTGTCTTGAGAAGTGTGCCTCAATTCGCGCGTAATCTAGTCGGGGAAGAACGCTTCCAGTTCATTGCAACATGGCGCGGCCGCATGACCTACAGCGAGTTCCGAGATATTCGCGATTAAGTAACCTGTTCCGAAGCCCAACGCGCAAGTTGCTTGCGTTTACAGCTGTCAGAAGCGTGCATGCACAACCCCGGCTATGCATATCTCTCTCTGTTTTAGTTGCAAGTTAAAAAAAAAAAGCAAGCTTACAGCGCGCTATTCGGTCATTCATCCGCCGGCAGACAGCTTACGAGCAACAACAAAAAAATGGAAATAGAAGCCAGAGACGACTCACCAGCAAACGGTGTCAGTGACTTGCTCGCCAGCACGTCAGGACGCAGCGAGAACAAGATGCCATGGAAGTCCACTGTCGCTATTCATAGTCCGGCTTCAAAGAAAGCCACCCGCGATTACAGCCTTGCCCACTCAGCACTTTTTTTCTTTCCCTCGTGTACGCGGTAGTACTAGGGCAAGTACGCGCACCCCCTTCTTGATCTTCGAGGAATGTCCACTTCTTGAGACGGGGTAAGACGTAAAGGGTTTCGCTGCGCAATCCTAAAGGAATAGGCAACAGGTCGCAAGGTTATTGGAAATTGGGGCACGAAAGGTCTTCGGCGCCTGGTGTCGGATTACAGGTCTGGTATGTACAAAAGGCGGGAGTGGGAGATTATTATGAATGGAGAAGGGGGGAAGGGACGGAGGGCCGAAGACGAACGAGACCCGGGAGCCGCTTTAAAAAACACGGGAAACTTTCCGCGCTGTGGGTCGGTCGGTTTTTTTCCGGGTGTCAAGGAGAAACGGCGCACACACGATTGGTGTCGTGGGGGGGTTTGTCCACTTCTTCGAGGGGGCGGAGGGGGGGGGGGCGATTTGGAAGAGGGGTGCAGTTCACGAGAGCGCGTCCCTTGGAAGGAGTCCGCGGGCAGCAACGGTCCAGACAGCCGCCAGCTTTCTGCGCGGCAGCGGCGCCAAACGCCGCGGCGCCGTGTGTTCGCGGCGCTCTCGCGCCAGCCGCAGTCCTGCAGGCGCCGACGCGAGAGATATCAGCCGCGAGAACCGTAACCCGAGCCAAGTGGAGCGGAAAAAACACTACTAGGTGCCAGCGAGCCGCGACGAGCGACTTATCCCTCCTCGCGAGGCACATGGCCGGGCCCGACGTCGCGCGCGCGGCAACGTAGCGAAGGGCCTTATACGAATACGCACCTTTTGTTTTTCCTCTCCTTGAAGATGCCGCCGCAACGGAACGGAGGTGAATGCCCGCAGCAGGTCTCTCTACACACCACACAAACTGCCGCGCAGCACACTCTGCTGTGACGGGATGCGTACGTGGTTGTGCGTGTGTATGTGTGTGTGTGCGTGTGTAGAAGTAGCGTATGTCATAGACGGACGGCCAAGTTCGACTCAGAAGAGAGTGTGTGTGTGAAAGAAAGGAAAAAAGAGGGACAACAGCGAAGGCACCGTTGGGTTCCGCTTGCAGCCTCCTTTCCATCGAGCCCGTGGCAGCCGCATGCCCTTCCCACCCTGGTGCAAAACACGCCGCGATGTTTCCTTCCCAGACCGCTGCTCTTCTTCGGGAAGGGAAAAGGGAGCTAGGCCTAACGAGGAAGACCCGATCGCTCAAGTAGCATGCAGTGTGCCCCCAGAATCGTCTGCCGTTGCTGGCGCGACGTATAGCCATCGGCGCGTGGCGGGAACGTAGTACTACGTAGCGCATATACGGTCGCCGTCCGTCTCTCGTCTGCCATTCCGGACGTCGCAGACGACGCCGACCGCTGTCATCTGCTTCAGAGACGAAGCGGCGCCATGACTCGGCGACGGCGTCGGGGCCCTCGCGTAGCTCCCTGCTGAAGACTGGCGGCTTTGGTCCTTCTTGGCCTGGGGGCGGGAATGTCGGCCAACGTGATGGATTACGCCGGTCCACTTCATCATGAGCGGCGGCGCCGCCGCCGCCGCCGCCGCCACCACGTTTCCCTCCTCCTGCCGGCGCGACTTCTTCCTCGGAACAGATCTGGCGTTGTGGTTTGATGTCGTTTGTTGTTGGCCTCTTGTAGGTGTTTCGTTCGGTCCCATGGCTGCACGCAGCTGGTCGGCTGTTATCTATACTCGCGCGAGGAGGAAGTCAAAACACGAAATTCGATGCACTGCGGGCCACGCGAGCGCGTCCCTCTATCTCGTTGCACAGTGGCCCCCGGTTTAATTCCCCCTGTCTTCCGCATCTGCTACGAGGAATGCAAACAACCGCGAGACGCCTTGGTCGTGCCGCCTTGTTTTGACTGTCTCCGAATGAATGATACCTGAGATGGCTGTAGGCAACAATTACCTCGGTAGCACCTGCGTTTGTTGTTTACATGCGGTTGTGTGAGGCGTTTCGGACCCCGTGAAAGAAAGATACGTTCGTTACTAGAGGACACCACATTAAACGTCACTCTTTCATCGGCAGTGTATTTGCGAGTTGTATAATTAAGATGCCAAGGAAGCTTTATCAGAACGAACCATATTCATCGGGACCGGTGCATCGCAGCTATGGATCGCCATCTGATCCACCTTTCCAGCTGTTCAGATATACCAGGACAAATGGTGAAACCAAAAAATATTAGCCTTTCGAGTCACTCTTGGTCACCTCGTGCTGCTATTGAAGATCCGAGCCGGCGAATCCTTCAGACGTGCTGTTGACTTTCCTTGCAATGACCTGCAATCGACTGGGCCGTCTGTGTATTCGTGTATGTGATATTTCATGCCTAACACCTGAAGTAGCAGGTGAAGCAGGCAACCTGGCTAACAGCCACAGCTTCTCATTAAAGTCAGCATCTCTCTTTATTGCGCGCCGGAGAATGGTTTCAATGGCCCATTGAACACGACTACATACTTTAAAGCGCCGTACGCTCCTGTTTACACGACTAGTGAGCCATCGTTGGCTCCCAATTTTATTGTGTTCAACCCCCTAACGGTATTTTACACCATTCCGACCTAAGTATACTACTGATCTCCTATATTATAAAAGAAAGAAAGCTTCTTGCAGCTACAAAAGCCGTCTATCATAAACACCGACAACCCCGTCACGTGTGCCACAGAACGCGCGTGCCTTTCTTTACTCTCATCTTCAGTTACACCCAACTTCCATCGGCATCATGTTTATTTTACCATGGCCTCAGAGATTTGCGCGCGCCGGCTGGTTGCGCGCAAATCTCGGGGGCCGTGACTTTTCCTAAATAGGGAAAGTGCGGCCTCATGAAAGCACATGCCCGCTCTACCGCCTTCGTTTTTCCGACCAACGTAATAGTTATTACAACACACACGCCAGAAGTAGAAGCAAGCCACGTGGACTGTTCTACAAGGACGTTTGTTTCTCCGCGACTGGACTGTCGGCTCGAAATCAACGAATGCGTTGCTCCGTCTCGTGGAGCAGCAACAGCTCCAATACAGTCCACCGCTCGCACAAGCGATTATATCATTCACGGCAACAGTGGAAGCGTGAAACAGCCAGTTTCACGTTCCTTTTCGTCTTTTTCTAGAACCGAAATCATGACTCCAGCTTCCAGATTTCCGAACGTCGGCGATAACAGCTGAGGCAAGCCGAGTTCTTTGGGGCCGGTACTTCGAGATTGGGTTCCCCGGGATACCCCTTGCTTTTGATCATCTTCCGCGTAGCATTGTCAAGACGTTGCTGCAAGGAACTCACCGAGATGAGAAGCGCGGCGATAAATCTTCTACGTTTACAGTGAGTGGGTTTGTCCTTGACTGCCGTTTCGTGGGGCGGCGGCGGTTAGGCAACGGTACCGCAGCACCGAGAGTACATATGGAGATAAGAGACTCCGCATCACTGTTTACTGCGAGCCTCGCAACGCGGCCACAGACGGCCGCGATATCCCCCATAGCCCCCCACTACAATCTCTTATCTCAAGCTACCGATCGGCGTGACGCCGAGATGTGAGTGGCATGGGAACGCAGGCGCTCTTAGCGCCACGTTCTCAGTGATCTGTGCTCGGATTAAGATGTGGATATGTGATATAGGAATAACGATAGGCCTTTTCGTCCTTCCTTCTAACAGATGTTAATCTGCTTCGTCTGTGACTCAATGCATGCCTCTCAAAATCGAAGGCTGAGAGTGTCAGCCAATGGGAAAGAAATCACTGTACCGAATTGCATCGTAAATGTACTAGCTGCGGAGCTCACTACTTGGCATTCTGCGTTAAAATGAACGCAGAATGCCAAGGTGAGTGAGTTCGCGTTCATTTCAACACAGAATCAACACAGAATAAATGAAGCTTGGTAATGGGAAGTTGTGGACTAAGCATGACGACGCGTTCTTCAGCATACTGCAGTCCGAGGGATTTGCTTTGTAGATATCGGTGTTTACAGGTGCATATACAGCTTACGATTGGCGTAGCATAGCTCTTTATAAAGGAAGTAGCCACAAGTCCTGAAACTTAGCATAGCTTTGTCTGAAACTGCACTCAGCTGAAATTAAGCTTGGTGCAGTCACGTTTCGAGCCAGCTCATTCGCATGAGAGAAGCACTGGAGGCTGAACTGAGGTGAGTTCTACGGACAAAATGGATAGGAGTATGAGTCATATCAGAATATAAGTACTATGTCTGGGCTGGGTTTAAGATATGGTCCCTCGAACTACAGCAGATCTCCTTTACGCATGACGCTCCGGAGCCTGATAACGTATACATGGTTGTTGATGCTAATCTATACGGTAGTATTGCAGGAAAGACCAGGCGTTTATACTTTGTCAGCCGATATATGAGCGCAAAGGATGCTTCCGAGTGTCTCTTCACTCTGTACGTAATCTACCTCTAACCGGAGAACGAAGTCAGGCTGGTTGACAGCAATGTCACCTACTTCAACTAAGCTAGAACTTTTCTGTATTCTATCTCGGGGTATACGAGTGGTAAACGTTACAACCATTTATTATCGAGGCTTGTGCCATTTCTCTGGACCCACCAAGCACTACTAAAGGAAGACGTCATCCCGCACACTTGAACAGCAAGGCGCGCCGCCTCCGCAGAAAAAAATAAATAAATAGAAAGGCTGACTCTTTCAGCTTCCGTGTGAGAAACTAGCCAGTGATGAAAATACTTTACCAGTTCTGTACAAACTCTTAGTACAGCATACATCAAGAACAGTATAATTTGAGAGCGAATGCCCAAAAGCCCACAAGGGTTTATAAATGCAATCTCTAGCCACTGCTGCAGTACTCACACAGAACCCTGCAGTCTGTAGAACTCGACATGAGGATCGTTACAAACTTTCAGGAAGTTCTCTGTCAGGCTTCAGTTCCACAAAGGGCAATTTCCACTCTGATGAACAATTACGCAATTTAAGGCCCTCGACAGTATGTATGTACATACATGCGCAACGTGTATACACTTCCCGCAGGGTTTAACCTCCATACGTCTTCTTCATCTGTTTGCGGACATCAAAAGATCGCCTGGAGATTGCTGCAGTTTTTAACAGCTGATGTTATCACACGAAGCACGTTTCTGTACCAATCTGGGGAACTCTGACAGGGGGAGTCGGTTTTTCGCTTGAAGCGCTCTTCACGATTGAGACTGTAAAGTTCGGACTTGTCAAAAGTTGAACTGTGTCACGCAGGAAAGCCGGTATAGCACTTGAATCACATCTCGTCGAGAAATTGTATGCGGAAGTTGAGATGTTCTGTAGGAGAAAGGCCCAAGCTTTTTGTCATATCCAAGGCTGCGGAGACAGGCAACCAGGAACAAGTTACCTCTGGAGGAGCAATCCGCAGAAGGAGACTCAGTCTGATTTTTTTCTTCCTTCTGGAACTCAGTGGTGGGACACCATCGCACTGCCAGTTGCGATTTCGAAAACCGACCATACGCCACAAAACACGGTAAACAAAATTTTAGGTCGCGAATATTCAGAACAATCGCTTTGCTACTGCGGACGACTTGGCAAGAGAAGTACTGAGTTGGCGGAGAATCGACAGAGACAATTAACTATGACTTCGCGGCAACAACGTACGTTTGCCGACGACATTATCCTATTCAGCAACGTTGGAGAAGACGCAACAAATGATTGACGACTTTAACTGGTAAATATTATGTGTAGGTTCGGGTAACAACATGCAAAAAATTAAAACAAGAGATCACAGCCTGCGAGGAAAAATGTCACAGGCCTGCGCGGCACACGCAGCACAGTCACAGCGTAAGCTGGTGGAGCAGCTTAAGAGTAGCAATTTCGGCACCACGCACAACAGGGTCTTCGCGGCAGTCTGTTCACCTCGTTTTGACGAGAGCGATCTCAACTGTCCGCCCGGAGTCGACGGCAAGCTGCGGTTTGTAATGCTCTCTTTGTAATGCACAGCAGTCTGCTAAGCCCGATGATGCTTGGTTGTAGCCGCGCACGTAGCTCTACGATTCGCTTCAGCAACGGTTCGTACCCTGCCAGGAGACGCCATAACGTGTACCGAAGATGTACCGAGAATACGTGGCGCACATCTCACAACGGGATCGCGTTTATTGCGCGCCTCGTCTGAATCACATCTCGTCGTCTGCGCCTGGGCACGCTCCTTCTGCAGGCGCCTTAACAAGATGGCGCCATCATACTCGCGGAGGCTCTGGTCGTCTGCGCCTGCGCGCCTGCCCAGGGCGCATTTATCGGGCCTTTTTCTGACGCTGATAGCAAGCGCTTGCATGGCTCAGTGGTAAAGTATCCGACTCCCACGCAGCGAGCCTGGGCTCGATCCTGGCGAAAACCGGGTCCTTTTTTTTCGCATTTCGGGCGATAGCGGTTACGCGGCGGCGGCGACGGACAACAACGCGAACCAAAACGGCTATTAGAATGAGGCCATAACAGCTTACGCGGTAAAAAAAAACTATTTGTGATTGGTATTGAGTGGATCAGGATCAGATGAGGTTCGACCCGTCCACGCCTTTGACTCACTATACATCCGGGATTGGCTCGCATTGGAAGCCGTCTTAAAGCCTTTGCGGGAACACGTATGGTTCACGTGGTACCATTATCGGCCCATTTAATCCTCTTTAAACCCCATGCTTCTGGGATAGCACCGTCTTATAACGCTTCAACACCTTGAATTTTGGACCCATCGAGTGATATGCACAATACGAACACATTACTAGAAATGGGTAGGAGCTCATACCTGCAGGTATTAGCAGGTAGTCGTAAAGGGCAGTTCACTGTCATCCTCAAAAATAGCTGTTTTATCGGTGTATTCCATCCAGTATTAACACATGAGGCTAGACCTTTACGATAACAAAGAAACTTGGGAAACTAAGGACCACGTAACATGCGATTGAGCAAGAAATTGTAGCTGTGCCGTTAATAGACGGGAAGAGGGCATAATGAATTCGAGTGCAAACAGGATTGCGATCAAGAAGAAGAGAAGTGGGTAAGTCAACTAATGGCGTAGAGTAGATCAACCGTCTTTTAGAGCAACAGGCGTCAACGGAAGAAATTTGGAAATTCGCCGGCAAAGAATTTTGCAGCCTAAAGCAAGAGCGAGGTAATTGGAGATCGCCAGAAGAGGCCGGCCGTGCCATGGACATAAAACATTCAGAGCCCTTCCCCTGTAGAGAAAATGTGGGTAAGCGAAGTTTGTGCCAAGACGACGCCGTCGCAGGCATTCCAGTTCGATTGCCCTAAACCCTTGGTCGGCGGCTCTTCGCTGACATTTGACCTCAACATCGCGCTCCCACAACTCGAAGTCCGCGGATCTTCGCTGGCGTTTCGTCTGCGCTTTGGAAATCCTCACACTTGGATCGACACGTCGATGACGAGCCCTTTTCTGAGCGAGTTCGCGGCACCGTTGCTCAAACGTAGCCTGCTCCTCGGTGGAACGCACCACGCGCGATCTTCCCATCCGGACGCCGAAACTTATCTGAGGGGAGAGAAACCCGGCGAAGCGCGCACGTACCAACCCCCCTTTCCTTCCCTTTCCCTCCCCGCGACACTAAACGACCCTGATTGGTCGCGCGCGTCATGTGATCAGGCGCAGCTTTCCCCGCACCTGCTCTACTCTGGGAGCAGACGGCTTTTTTTTCTTTCCTTCTCTCTTTCTTTCTTCCTTCCGTTCTTTCTTCCTTCTTTCTTTCTTTCTTGTCCCTGGCTCATACCCACTTATCCAATGCTGGTTTGCGCCACACGTGATTTTATTATCGTTAATCGTGACGTAACTGACGAGTACGTGATGTTATTGATGCCATGACCTATCAGTCATGTTAGTCACACATTCGTACCCTTCCATGACAATTTTTGTATATACCAAGTGAACGAGACGCGAGTTTTCGACAGATTTTCGATAGGGCTTTAGCGTGACACCACCACCACCGACACTTGTAAGGCAATACAAGCTTCGCTTGAAAAACGCGAGCCATCCTACCTACGTCCTCGAAGTTCTGACCTGTCGTTTGGCCTCACCCGCTGTTGTGCCTGGCGGTCCTTCGGAACAAAAGATGCCTCACCGACAGGCGTGCAGCTGTGGAGTGCTGGAGTGTCACCGTCACCCGGGACTAATGGAGTAACAATTAGACCGCAGGCTGCAATGAGAAATCGGCCTTGTGCGTCGCTAAAATGGCAACGTCGCTCTTGGTGTATCTCCGTGAAGCACCTGCACCCGCCCGGACTACGACGGGGCTCGGCGGTAGCTTCCGCGAAGGCCAGTCTCCTGACTGACAAGCTGGCCGTCACGGGGAGGCCACTAATCCTTACAGGGGCCCAAAGTCAGGCATTTCCGTGGGGAAAGCTTCGACGTTTGGTTCCGAAGTTGCCACCCGTTGCCTGGCATGCTGCGGCGGACAAGCAACATCGGGGGCGGAGCCCGGGCGGAACGGTGCCACATCATGGGCGGGATATTGCGACCAGGTCGAAAATGCTGATTGGCCGAGGAGAACTACAGTGAATTCCCTCAACGAGTGATATGGGGAAATGAACTGATAAAAAGCGGGGCTTGAGTGTTGTGTAGACGCTCGGAGATGTAAACACTAGAACTTGCAAAGACGTTAGCATGAAGACGGCTCCAATATCATGGAGCCCTTCTTGTAAAATACCATGTACAGTTGTATATAAAACCCTTTTCCGATCTCTCTGGACCTCTCCTTCTCCCGGAACCTGGCACGGCACCTCCATGGAAACTTCGTGGCCTCTCGGACCCTCGGACTTCGCAACACCGCCAGGACGAGGTATCCTTCCGGAGGGTTCGCAAGAGTGCGCACATCACACCTTTCCTCCACGCGAAGTCGGGGTCTAAATGTCCGTTATGTCCTGCGCCAGTGTGAGAGGCAGACATGCACCACCTTCTACGAGCATGCCCTATGGCCTGCAATAAACCCGTCGACGTCAAAGGGACCGTGTGAGCCTTCATCCCAACCAGCCGCCACGCTTGCGCCGCTGCACTCTCGGACCACATGACTGCTCTTTTCAGGGCTCCAGGCGATAGTCAAAGCTTCGCAATAATATTTATTTCGTCTTTCGATGGCCGTAGGGCAAACTGATGAAAATTAATGAAACGCTATTTCACTCCTTAGTCAAAGTAGGTTACCGCAGAAGCCGCAGCCACTGAATGCCACAGGAACAGAGAATGTAGCCACAAAGAGTTATGGCAAGTATATCTTATTGAAATGTGTATCAGTGCGCCGTCACCGATCTGCATAGCTTGAGCCGCAAGCCCGCTCCCAGCGTTCCTTGCTCGTTCGGAAAGTCCTACTGGTGTGTCAGCCATACGCTGTCTCTGGCGGCGCAACCTAGAGCGCTGCGTTCAATTCTTTGTTGTTGACGCAGCCATCGCTCCTGACGGAGACATGAAGTATTAATTGTCACAGACGACAGTGAAGCATAAAGTGAAGTTTAGCCAGGAGAACCTCACGCCCGTGGGATGTGTTAATGATCGAGTCAGCAAATATTTATAAGGCGATTTGGCGCGTCCGAGCGCTGATGCACGAGCGACGGGAGCATACAGGTTGGCGCATATGCTGACTGAACAACGCCCATCCAAAGCAATGGCAAGTGCTTGTCGGTTCAAAAGATAGCGACATCCCTGCAACGGAATGGTGGCGCCATCTGTCACAGCACGACAGTGCTTCGGCATTTTTCTTATTTATTTTTTTTTTTTTGCACCGGTTACAGATGGCGCCACGTACGCTCCGTTACAATGACATCGCGAGTTGCCTAGGTAACCTATCATTCCTCGATATCGCTAGGCTATCATTCCTCGATATCGACAACCAATCTCCTCGAAGACCGCCGAGAAAAGCCCCGAACTTAGCTGCCGAGGTGAAATGGAGCATCACGAATGTCTACATCATTCCCTTGCCGTGAAGGGGGCAAACAGGTGAGAAATAATGGCTTCCCGTTCGGCATTAAGTGGGCCAGGTGCCATGGTGCCGCATTGTCAGGTGATGATGATGTAATTTCCCTCGCATCCGGAAGTCTGCGGCAAAACCTCGAGATAAAATGCGTTCGCGGTAAACTTTCACAGGTGCGCGCCAATTCGAGAACCTCATACATTCAGAACAGTGAAGCTGGATTAGACTTTTCGCATATAAAACACTGCTCCTCGACGGAGTGGGGGTGGGCAGCGGTGCCGACGCCATTCTCACAGATCCACCGGGAAGGCCGGAGATTATTGGCTGAAGGTAAGCGGCCGGCCGGATGCCGCGGCAGCCTCGTGAACGAGAAAGCCAACGCGGATGAGACGCCGACTAGACGCTGGTCACGCAGGAACACGAATGTAGATGTTCCTGGTTTGCCGCCTTAACTCAAATGGATCTGAGCCAAAAAAGTTCAGCCGGGATACCCGAAAAAATGTTTGTCGATTTGAGCCCCTCCTAGCTGGCCTCCAAGTTAAACGTGACGGGGAAAAGAAAGAAAAAAAAAACTACAAATTACTGGCTAAGACAAACTCGCAGACAAGTTATCTATGCAGCGCTAATTGTGTCTTCGTCTCTCTTTTGAAGACAAGGTATTCTTAGCTGACTTTACACATGTTTGGTGTATCTGGGATCTGGGTATCCTGTAACCACTAACAAAAAATAAAACGGCCCTTTCGTGACTCTAGAGCGTCGTAGCGAGTTGAAAATCGTATCAAAATGTAAGTATCAGAGAGACAAGAAGCGAGAGTAAGTCGCAGGTAAGGTAAAATTAACGGTACAGGCGTAATTAGAGCCGGTATAGTAGAAAATTAACCGCATTGCACTAAACGCCTGTAAATGGTGCACGGCCGTAGATAAAGACATGTTGAGGCAAAGCCGCCGTGCGGCAAACTTTTGGGAAATGAAGCGAGTTTGCTTGGACTAAGCATGGCTTACGCGAAGCAATGGCATCTAAAAGTCGGTTTTGCCGCGGTGCCCACAAGGAACGAGAAATAATTTTAAGTTAGGGGAAATTGATGGTACAGTTGTAATTAGCGCCCATATAGTAAAAAAATTAGCCGCACTGCACCATAGACTGCATGCATATCGGGCCATCTGTCCTGTCTATTAAAAAAAAGAAAGAAAGAGAAAGAAATAAAGGGGTCCACTAAGTGTCAACACTAAAGAGACAAGTGTCGACACTAAAGAAGGCGCGTGAAATACGACGCGAATGAAATACGTATGAGTGAATATTGAGCACGCAAAGGAGACAGAAAGACACAGAACTAGATATATATTCAACATTTATCGTAGAATTATTTGAACCGCCATGTACGTCACCTTAACTGTCTTCTTTAACGTAGACGCTTGGTTGACCTTTCTTTCTTTCTTTCTTTTCTTTCTTTTTTTTTTTGTCCTAGTTTTTTTGTGCTGCACGTACACGAAGTCAACATGTACCAACACGCCCAGACCACCACACTTGCCCTCTATTGGAATGACGTATGCGCAGGGTAACTTTTGTACTGTAACATCACACCACTTTTTAAACACAAGACGGACAGCGCTATTATAAACTCCTGCACCCTGGGCATGGCACGCTCTTTCTCCACTATGCGCAGACTGCACAAAGAAATGGGAGACGTGGTAAGTTTCGTCCGATCGTGGAAGTTTAATTTTAATCTGAGTTTAACTTGTTTCATCTGCCCATGGGGCGTGGAGAGAAAGAAAGAACCCGACAGCTTGCGAAGAAGCAAACCTCCACATGTTTCGTGCGGAAGAAAATTCAGGGAAGCAGGCCTCTCCCATCCATTTGCTCCAATTTGTTGCGTTACGCTTTATCGACGGGCACGTGCTAACGCCGATCCGACAACTGCACAGTGTCGGTAAGGGAGAGCAAATGTCGGGACAGGGTTTGAGGCTAAACCCACGTGGAGGCAGTACCACCAGCAGAGAGACCGCCGCTCCTCGCATTTCCCCTCAACACGTCAACGTCACGAAACAAGCAGATGGGATTTCCAATAATATTCTGTAGCGTTGAGCCACTCCTTTGCTGATTCATTCATTCCCAGCTAAAGGGGAAGGGGACTTGGATTGCGGCGGCTGCGTGAAACACTAGTGGAAAATACGCCCGACCGTACTCTATGCGTATCTCTCAGCCAGATAAAAGACTTAGAACGTAAAGGCCCACACGTGTAGTATAGTATGCTCCAGGTGTTGAATGACTACGCCTTCTTTCTGTTGAGAGCTTCAGGTCTTCCTTCCGCCCCTGTTGGTTCGGCTGTAGGTGGCGCATTGGCAACGAATGTCCACAAACTAGCCTAATTCATCGCTATCACAAAATTCACGAGTGCTGCATGTGGTGAATGAAGCCAACGAGTAGTCCTCGACGACGCACCGTTAGCGAAACGGGTCGAGAGCGATATCTATCTACAGGGTGTCCCCAGCTAACGTTTGACAAGCTCTTAAAAGAAATAGAACTTACGAGGACGCAACCAATGGTATTCTGTCAGCAGTGACGTACTGTACTCGGAGGGTTTTTTTTTTCATAATTGAACTGTCGATAATTAGATTGGATTAATCCACAACCTTTTGAATTTCTGAATCGATGGCGCGAGTTTCGATAGAAAAATAATGTGTGTCTTAAAACACCCGATTCGGTTGTTTCCGTTGTGCTCTGTCTCACGTAAATATTTTTTCCGCGTTATAAATAAAACGCGCGAAATATGACAATAGCCGCGTTAACGCCTGGGACCGCTGGTGTTGGGGCGCGCGGACGCGTAATCATGCGGCCATTTTCATATTTCGCGCGTTCTTTTTTATAGCGCGGGAAAAAAAAATAATTGAGCGAGACAGAGCACACTGGAAACGACTGAATCGAGTGTTTTAAAATGCAAGTGATCATACACAAGAGATCATGATGATTTAATGGCATCCCCTTCGAAACGGAGCGGTGCCAAATAATCACCTAGCCTGCTTGATTTAATCAAGTATGCTATACATGTGTTTTATCTAGCCTTTCTGCACACATCTCCTTAATATTTTTCTCATATTTTCCTTCAAAATCTACATTTTACCGCTACCTGTGACTGTGACAGATCTGGTCGTATCAATCTCTTCCCTGCTTTTTTTCCACCGATACTATAAACGTCTCTTACTTATCTCGACTGCTGACCGGTTGATACTTCCGTCTACTTTAAATCCAAGCTCTTCTGGAAGGTGTACGTTAACTACGGGTCTCACTGGGTTAATCCCTTCTCATTCCATTAGGATCTGCTGACTGGTCTCCGGATTTTTGCTTCAGCACACACATGCCTCAGCTAGTTCCCAATATTTACTTCGGTATGTTTTGGTCCTTAGGCAACCGGCTCGAGCCTCAAATAGCAAGGCAATGCCCTTTGTGTTATCGTTGTTATCGTACAGATTTTCCCTTCTAATTTCTTTCTTCTCATTCTTGTAACTCTCCATGGTCACTTTTGTTTCCATTCTTTGCATTCAAGTCATGGTCTCTTTTTCTGTCCCTTTTTTTTCGGTTTACTCCTGGTTGTCGATCTACACTTTCAATCACCCTGTATACTTGGTCGCCAACTTTCTTGACCTCTTCCTCCATTCTGTGTCCACGTTTTTCGGGTATACAGATACTTGTGCACTTTAGCGCTCATTTATTTTCATCCATGTTCCCGATTCTTTCTTCAACACTAATTTTGCTCCGGGCTTCTCTGGCTTCAAGAGAGGCCCAACCCATGTCGCCCTTCACTGCCTCATTTGTGGTTTTACCGTGGGCTCCCAAACCAACCAGCCTACCGATCTTTGGTTCAATGGCACTGCACCGAGCATACTGCAACGACCTCGACACCTTCTATACAGACGCCGCGTGCTACCCTGACATTACAGCCAAAGTGGTAGCGGTGGCCGACTGGAGGGGCGAAGCACTATTATCAGCCACAATACGCACTGACAACTGCACGGAAGCCGAAGAATGTGCCATAGCCCTCGCCATCAGCGCTCAACCCCCAGATAAGATCATACATATTCTTACAGATTCGCAGCAAGCATGTCGAAACTACGCACAAGGACGGATTTCACCGATCGCTCATAAAATTCTACACAAGAAGCAAAACATTCCACTAGTTCACCTAGTCTGGACACCTGGGCATGCGTCTCTCCCTGGCAATGAGCGCGTTCATGCGGCAGCCCGAGGCCTAACCCTCCAGGCACCGGTGGAAGACCAGTCCAACCCAGACAAGGTGGAAACGATACCGCTTACATACACGCATATACTACAACACCACAGACTATCCCGTAGAATATTCCCCCCACCACACGTGAAGCTAAACCGTGCAGATGCAGCCGCTTGGCGTCAGCTCCAAACTAATACGTTCCCCAGCCTTGCTCTCCGCCACACTTTTTACCCTAGCCAGTACCCCGACAAATGTCCTTTCTGTGGTGGTCACCCAAACCTCTACCATTCTACGTGGGAATGCTCCAAACCACCCGGCTTACCTAGAATACCCAACCCGACAGAGCTGATGATGATGATGATGATGATTTATTGGCATCCCCTTTGAAACGGGGCGGCGACAAATAGTCACCTAGCCTGCTTGATTTAATCAGGTATACTATACATGTTCTTTATCTAGCATTTTTATATACCCTCTCATTATTTTTCTTTTTCAAAAAATTTACCTTGTACCGCTGCCTATGATTTTAAGAGATCAGGTCGTATCCATCTTTTCCCTGCTTTTTTTTCCACCAGTACTCTAATCGTCTCTTGCTGATCTCTACGGCTGATCTGTTTGTTTCCTTCCACTTTAAACCCAAGCGCTTCTGGGAGTTGCACGTTACCTACGGTTCTCGCTGGGTGGATCCGGTCGCATTCCATCAGGATGTGCTGAATTGTCTCTGGATCTTTACTGCAGCATACATATGTCTCATCTAGTTCCGAATATTTGTTCCGATATGTTTTTTGTCCTTAGGCAACCGGCTCGAGCCTCAAATATCAAGGCACTGCCCTTTGTGTTATCGTACAAATTTTCCCTTCTAATTTCTTTCTTCTCCTTCTTGTTAATCTCCATTGTCCTTTTTGTTTCCATTCTTTGCATCCAATTCGCGGTCTCTATTTCTCTCACTTTCTTTCTGATGACCCCTGGTTGTCTATTTACAGTTTCGATTATCCTGTACTTGGTTGCCAACTTACGTGCCAGCTTCTTACACACGACCGCGCCGCCTAGCGGCGGAATTCAGTTCGCAGCACGTGTCGTGCCCTTCCTGTTTCTCGCCTCTCGCGGGGAGCAAGATCCGAGCAGAGCACGCGATCGTCCCGTGGAAGCAGCAGCAGCAGCAGCTGACCGAGCCCTCGTGTGTCGTGTCCGCGGCGGCGGTTGCGGTTCGACTGCGAGCGAGCGCGCGTGGAGGTGCGTGGCAGATCGCGCGTCGATCTTATCGAGGCGCCACGAAGACACCTCCCCCATTCCTCGCGCTCGATTAACTGTCGCAAGACGAGCGCCGCTGGCTGTGATGAGGACGAAACGTTCTAGCCGCCGTGCCACCTCCCCCCCGGTCGCATTTCGTGCCTTGGCGTGTTCTCTTTCCGTCTGGCGCCTCCGTTCTCGTTCGGGCCACGGGCGACAACGGCGCGCCGATTAGATCCCTCGCCATTTAAAGCACTCCTCCGTGGCACGACCGCGGCCTCGAGGGGGCCGAAAATAAGGATGGCGATCGGTGATAGGGCGTCTTATTTGTCGTTCTCTTTCCTTTCTTCGTCGCTTGCTCTAATGCGTAATGGCGGGTCGCGCGCTGTAACGAAGTTTCGCAATAAAGAACAAATGGTGGAGGCTGCGCGAAACGGTTCCTTCTGTACTAGTTTGGAAAACGGCATGAAAGCATGACTATAGCGGTCCTCATATAGCGTAGTTACGTTTCCATCGATGCAAAATGAAGAAAGCAACACGAAGGAGAAATTGCCGACGAGCATCAAATTTGTGCATTTTAGCATTGCATTACTATTTTCCCTAGATTGCGAAGGTGCGGAAGACCCTGCGCATGCGCAGTCGGCGGTGTCTGTATCTATAGGATGTTAATTAATGCTGTGCTAAAATGGTCTATTAACCTAAAATGGTCCGGGAGTGCACGCGCGAGTACGCGTTCTCTCCACTTCACAGAGAGGGAATCCTAGTTTCTTGATAGTTGTAGAGTTTGTGTAATCTGGTTTTGTGTACTGCTGTTAGTTGTGACGCTTTAAAGCTTCCGTGCATGGGGTTAGCTCGGCCTGCAGGCAGTTTACGAAGAAATAAGGTAGTAAGGTAGATAGTGTCGTATCGGGTATCCTGTACATACGTCGTCTTCTTGTCTTTACTGTATTTCCACTACAGTTATACAACAACCCATCGCGTCCCCACAAAGTAGTAACTTCTATAACGTCGCTTCCAACATGGAGTGATACTTACAGCGCTCGACGGTAGAGGAGTAAGCTTGTCTATCGTAACGCATCTGCTGAAATTTGAGTCGACCAACGAAGTACGCATAACCCGTTGTGCTAATAGAGAGCTTTAGATTAGGGGACGCAAGCCCCGGTCAAGCGTTGGGGGACGCAAGCCTTCGAGCGTACAAAATAATCTAAAACGAGCACAAAAGAGCGCGAAAAGTCCACAATGGAGTCTGCTTCACCCAACGCTTGGGGGCAGCTTGCGTCCCCTAGCTAAACTAAAACTCTGTAATAACGCTGCGAGTCCCTATATCCCTATATACTAAAAATGTATATATATAAATAAAAATCAGAGCCACTTTCTTAAAGAAAGATGGTTGAATGCGAAGCTTTCTCCTATGCAAACTGAATCAAAGAAAAGCCAACGACCACGCAACGAACTCAAGAAATGCTGAGCAACCCGATGCGATGCATATGTGATTTTATTGCTTGTTTAGGATTGTATTTTTGACTGTTAAAGTTGAATGAAGACACATTTCGTTAAGTTGCATAGTTTTTATTTTAGATCATGTAGCCGTTCATTACACGCACACACTCACACTTTCACGGACGACCCTACAATTGCACAGTATTGCCTTGTGATCGCTGTGGTAGACGGTCAGAGGATCTGCCGTTGCCGATACACGGGATCGGCCTTACGGGCACGATTGCGCTTACGTTCGCGTACGGCAGCCTCTTCTGCCGTGCGCTGCACCGCGGCCTACCCACGGTGACGGCCGGGAATGCATTGCGTGACGCGCGTAATACAATGCAGATATATACAGTTCGTCTGGGGTCGCGTGGCGTCGCAGTTCACATTGTTCTTATCGGTACAACTGCGAATGTAAACTGAAGTGTTCTACGATACGTATGCCGTGCGCCGTTGTTCTATTTTGCGCGCAGATGCACCGATAGTTCCATTGTGTAAGTTGGATTTCCTGCAGTGCGTTTTCGGCGCTCACGGACGAATCAGTGAGACATAGAACGCTTCGCTTTAAAAATACCATGAAGAAAACGTTTATTTTTGATCGAAATGTTCAACTTCAATAAGGCTATTCAACGAAAGCAAAATTATTTTGTGGAAACGTTTTTCAGCAATGGGTGGGCAGCAGAAGGCATAGCACTGAAAGCGAGCTTCACCCCAAGTCACGTATCGCATTGCTTAGAACTTCTACAGAGAGTTCTCGGCATATGTGAAACAGAGGTGCACACTGCATTTCTTCTATACTATAGCTGTGCGATACCACTGCAGCCGGCGATATTGAGTCGGTATTTCTCCTCTGGCCATGCTTTCTTGTTATTATGTAATATGGCAGCGTACTCAAACAACTAGCCCACCAGTATGTCTAGTTATTGTTTTCCAACATTTGCTTATACCGGCCACTACCAACATTGGCCAACAATGTGATTTTGCAAGTGTTTTTAATAAGCTTGTAAATAAGATAAAGCTTATAATATCAGAGCGTGAGTGCAAGAAAAAGAAATGTAAGAATGAGAAGAAAGTTATAGTTAGCTTTGAGATAACATAATTTAAAGTGAAGAAATAAGATTTTCAAACTTTAGTGAGTCGCACGCCAAACTTCTTGCCCGTCCTCTGTTTCTGCTCTAATCCAACAAGTGATGCTTATTGCTACCCGTCATTTAGCGTCGGCGGAAGGCATTTCGTCAGTATAGCTCCGTACTCTAAGACGAAACTCCGCGAGAAAACAAAAATATTCTTCTGGTGTATTGCCTGCAGGCAATGTCGTCCACAAAGGGGCATAGGACGCTTAACGGGCAGCCAGTCGTGTAAATGAGGAGCGAAAGGTCCATCAGCTCTATGACCCGCCGCTTCGTACACAGTGATTGGCTCACCGAGAAGACAGCGATATACAGGGTGTTTCAGCGAACACTTCAGTTACTTTCTTAACATAACGTCGTTTCATGCATTGAAGCACCAAAGTAACTGGAACGCCGATGCATTTCTCCGCAAAGTTCGGCAATTAATATCTCGAAACTGGTGTCATCCTGCGAACTCGTTCCAAGTGGATCCGCCTTGCGAACTCCACGGCTAGAATTTGTAAATTGCAATATCGGCCATAAGGTAATTAGTTTAAAACTTAATTAGTGCACCTTTGTTAATTAGCCGATTATGCATTTCAATTATTTGTGCTAGTAATGTCCGCCTCTTCGAGTAGACCAGCTCATGAACTATAGAATTGTGCTATCTGCCACAGGCAACTTTAAAAATTTTTGAAAGTGCTCGCTGAAACACCCGGTATACATTTCCAGCGAACTCTCAGGGGCACTTCACAGTAAAACACGATTATACAATCACTGGCCGTCACTTCGCAGCCCCGGTAAGGCTAGCCGGAGTACGAGCTCTGGAGAGATACACGGTGTTCGCGCGGCCGGCTTATCGTCCAGGCGGGCAGCTTATGCCAAAACAAAACGTAGCCGCGGGAGAGCACGTACAGCAGTTCCTGAAGCATACGTGCCTCGTATCACATGCGCGTATTGTAGCACGGCTGTTGTACAGACGTCCTAGACAAAGTAGCAGTCGGTTCTCGCTCCAGTTCACTATGCCTACCGACGTGGTGCCTCAATGGCTATGGCGTTCACTTGAAGAGAATCAGGTCGGGGGTTTGATTTCCGGTCGGGCGGACGCCGTATTTCGGTAGGGGCAAAATGCAAGATCACTCTGGTACTTAAATTTAGATGCACGTTAAAAATACCTATAGTGTGGTTAAAGTTAAAAAAAAGGACACCACGTGACATTTCAGTGGCTTATATGTCACTGCAGCGCCATACTGGAACGAACACGCCAATAACGCTGCTCGTTCGGCTCTTCTAGGCGACAAAAATGAGTCGATACCATTATCAAGGATAGATGCAGTGAGAAAACTGCGAATACTCACACGTGGTATCGCGTTCTCCATGTGGAACACCCGAAGTTTACAGGTAACCGGCTGCACCACCTATAGACTCTTCTCTTCGCCTTCGCATCCCAGATGGACTCTGCCGATGCGATGCTACCCTGCTTTGTCGAATATGGCTATAGGAGTGGCGTTTACGAAGTCTTTTGCTTTCCGAATCGGATGGGCCGACGACACCTCGTGTGATGACTGTGGTAGCGAGGCGACTCTTCTAACACGTTCTCTGCGACTTTCATCGCTACAATTTGCAAAGACGATCGCTCGCAGTCGCGATAGCGCGCTTTGATCGAAGACCTGTAACAGAGGAAATCATTTTAGAATGCCGACAATCACAAGCCATCGCAGTGGAAGGCAACGAGGGCACTGTTGCAGTTTCCAAGGACAACAGACTTGGATAAGCGGCTGTTGCCTGAATTAATGTTTATAGTGCTACAAGTGCTACTGTGCTGTGCGGTGATAGTGTGCGGTGATAGTGACCGACTGTGATTGCGTATTTGTGCTCCCTTTCTTTCTCTATCTCTACTTTCCTGTCACTTTACCTCCCCTTCCCCTCTCTCCCCAGCGTAGGGTAGCAAACCGGATCTACCCCTCTGGTTAACCTTCCTGCCTTTCCCCTTTCTTCGGTCTCTCTCTATTTCAGGAACACTGAAATGAAAGAATGTTTCACAACCACTGCTATGGCCGTGAGGAGGCGCTAGCTAACACACTCATCATCATCATCATCGTCGTCGTCGTCGTCGTCGTCGTGATCATCATAAGCGGAAATCGTGGGCTCGGCTTCCACATGCGGCAAGTTGTGCTTTTGTCCAATTTTATTTCCGGTTTGCTTCTTATTTCTACATTTCAATTAATCGTAAAATTAAGCTCCCTTTTGCTTTCTCCGGCTCCATCGTCTGTTTTCCTCATGTGGTTGCAACTAATTTGTTCAAGTGTTTTCTCTGTATCTGCTCTATCTATATACATCTGTCTCTTTATCTCTCACTCTGCGTGCGTGCGTGCGTGCGTGCGCAACGCTTTCAGTTATTGTTACTCTCGGCTACCGCTCATGTTAGAGCGTGGGAGCTAAGGTTGCGTAACACCTTACAGTATACGCGCTGCTCTTCGTGTCTACGCACTTTTCTGCCTTCTCTTCTGATCGATCGTCAAGTCGTCGCAATGCGTTGTCCGTTGCCCTACATGTTGTGTGTCGTGCTCCTTGAAGACCGTCCCCATCGCTCGTCGGCCCACAAAGCTGTGAAGGCACTGTTGTCTTTCTTGAGGGCGACTGGCCTATGTGAACGCCTTTGAATTGCTCAGGCCCTCCGCGTGCGTGCGCGAGCTCACCGTGCCCTTCCTCCCGCCCCCCCTCCTCTCTCTATCTCATCTTTCTATTCCCTCTTTCCCGTCCCCTAGAGTAGGGTAGCCAACCAGACGCATTTCTGGTTAACTTCCCTGCCTTCTCTTTCTCTCCTCCTCCTCCTCCTCCTCCTTCTCATCGAGCGCCAAATTGCCGGCATGCCGGTATGCCGTACATGGAAACCACCGTTAACGGTTAAAGTGACAATTCCTAAACCTCTAAAATATAACAGTAACTACCTCTCAAACTGCGAATAAGTCCGTATTGTCGTCGGCGGAGTTATTGGTATGCTAGGAAAGACATGAAAACGAGACACTTTTCGCACCGAAGCCAAAGCTTGAAATTTCTCTCCCCATACTACTCTCTCTCTCTCTTTATTCCCCTACCCCTTCCCCCATGCAGGGTAGCCAACCGCAGCTACATCTGGTTAGCCTCCCTGCCTTTCTATGCATCCTTTCTCTCTCTCCGCACCAGCACTTAGATGTTTGTGGCGAGTGCCAACGAGAAAGTGGCGATCTCGGTGTACTCCGGTGTCGCATAGGTACTCCGGTGCCACCTGTAAAAGTTCCTGGGAACTCGTGCAACGAGGCTACGCCACAACCTGAAGATGCGTACAGTTTGCACCTAACTGACGCGCGACGCGCGTTGGCTGTAGCGCCCTTATTAGCACGACACTATGCGGTAATGAGCTCTCCGTGAAGTGGCCCAGTGTGCTTTTGCTCCGCGCTTCTGTCTTGTCTTTCCTTTTTGGCCCGTTCCTAGCCCCAAAGGAAGCCCATACGGGTTTCTCAGAAATAAAACCTCGTAGTGCAAGAAAAAAAATGTGCCCTGGTTGAACGCGGTTAAACCGAGTTTGTCGAGTGATAGCACGGTTTTGCTTGCTTTGGAAAAGGACACAGAAGCTGCTCGGCGCCGTCAGCAACTACCGCATCTACAATTGCACCACAAAACAACACACAGACGCTGCTCGGCGCGGCGGCAGCAGCGAGCGAATTGACCTAGAGAGCCTACATGCAACGCTGTTGTAGGCTCTCTAAATTGACCTTCATGCTGCGTCTCCTTTCAACGCGAACTAAGCGCTGCAAGCACAGCGCATACGAAGCTATACAAGCACTCGGCGCACTTTGTCCGCATCGCAGATCGCTTTCAAGATACGGGCACCCACGCGGCGTACGCAGCAGCCGCCGGTAGTGGAAGTCCCAGTTTGACCTTGGCTGAGCTTGAAGGTCAGATTTACTTAACCAAGCATTTTCTGGGTTTGTACCTGGAGTAGTAGAGCTATCGCTACTCCAGGTACAAACCCAGAAAACGCTTGGTTCATTCCCGGAACGCCCTTGTTCCGGGAATGAACCAGGGACAAACGCCTTTCCAGTGCGGTCGGAAGCACGGCGCAGATCGCGCGTTTGTTCTCCGCCGTGGGTTCACTCCCCGTGAAAGAGCGCGTCCCTCGCGCCCTTTCACTCGCACATACAGCGTTCGGCGGCGCGCGGCGACGATTTCATCTCCGTTGACGTCATACGGAACCTCATGGCAACGGCGACGGCGACGACGACGGTGACGCCGACGGCAGAAATCTGCTTTGGAGTGTCCATATATTTGCTATCGCAATAAAATTAGGCCCTGATGTATGCTCATGTAAACAAAGCTTTCCGAGTGTTGGAGAATTGTGCATTGAAACAGAACACATGGTATGTATTATTAGATCTTGCCGTTGAGTGTGGGAGTTGGGCGACGTTAGAAAAATGAAGGTTTATTTACATTATGTACAGGAGTATAATAAGCAAAATAACAGTAAAAGAGTCATCGTTACGGCCGGCAGCAAATCGGACGCTCCGGCAGGAACCGCTCTCTTCGCGATCTTTCTCTCGCTTATAGCCCATTCAGTCTGTCGGGGTCGGGGTCACGTCATTTCCGGCGTCGGCGTGAGCGCCGGCGTCCGTGGCGGAGAAAATCATCCCGAACCACCCCGACCACACAGGCCCTCCGCGTGGAGCAGAGGCATTAGTGAACAAAATTGACTTTCTTAAAATAAAATCGGCCAGAAAAATCGTAAAGCGCGACCTAACCACAACCTACAGACATGTAGCGTAGGATTGTAATTTGAATGTACGAGAAAACATAATTCTGTTACGAGGAAACTCAAACGTAAACCCCTTTTCCAGCATTTCTACGATACCAGCAGCGGCGCGCTCGGGCAGGTTACTTGCGTAAACCCCATCCAGATGGCGCTCGCCTCCTTGGCAAGCTATAGGGAGCCTACATGCAACGCCGTTTAACTATAGAGGATAGTTTAACGGCGTTGCATGTAGGCTCCCTATGGCAAGCTCCACGTGTGGCACCGGTGCTCGGGATAGCCAACCGGTTTGACGAGTCCGATATCATGGTCGACGCGCACCTGCGTACCATGATTTGCAGGCGACGGCAACTGGTTGTGTTCGGAGAACTTGACCGATGCTATTCCGGTCAAGTTCTCCGAACACAACCAGTCGCCCACGGCAAAGGGTCCGTATCCAACAGTATGTGCAATGTGCAGGTCTCTTTGTTTGCACTTCACGACGTGTTCATGGTTTCGGATATTTGCAAGACTGCGCATCATACTGGTCTGTGGACTGTAAAGTAAGATGCGTACTTAACGGCTGACATGTTAACAATTCCTTTGGAAAACACGTGATGGATGTGTCCACCAAATCTCGATATAGGTATCGCGTCGTCTGATATCGGCAGGCAGTTGGGAAACCCAAATGCATTCGCTACTAACGAAAGACCCCGTACAGACGATTTACGCGCGTTTAGATCGCTTACTACTATGCGCATGCGACATAAATCCCGTGAGTGAGCTAGAAACACATGTAGCTCACAGCTTTCAGTTGCTTTAGTCGAACGTCACCGTCAACCTGGACTGATTCATATGATTTAAGGGTGCGGAAAACGTGCAGGATGTGTGATCCAAATCAGGCACTATAGTAAGCCAATGCAAGATCGTGCGTATATCGTCAGTGTGCACCTGCGCAGCCAAAATAGCTTAGAAGAAGCACCAATGAGCGCGAATGTAAAGTGTTACATTCGTTTACTCGTTTTTGCGTTCCGTTTTTCTAGAACTCAAAGTCGCAGTTTCGCCCGAAGCACAAAGCACTGACAGCGATAGCAAAGTATATCAGAAGATTACATGGAGCAATTCAGGCTCGTAGATTTATGGGTAGTATAAATTGCAATACACATTCGCTCACTATCTCAACACGCGTGGTGTCGCGCGCCCATGTACGCACATGGACACAGTTGGCTGATGCAGCTGCACACGCGGTCGCAACGCTGGCGTGATGAGCACCGGGAAGCGGGGAGCGGCGTGCTCATCCCGAAGCAAGCGTTCTGTGCTGCCGCTCCCATCACCACTTCAACTAATCCGCACCTCCTAAATTAAGCCGGTCACGTGACCTCCAACAAGGGGAGCGCGGGAGGACAGGCATTCCGGCTTGCCCCGGCACCCGCAGCGCAATCACGTGACCTCCAACACAAGGCGCGCAGGCCGCGCGTGCTCCGTCGCACCAGTTAGGGAGCCTACATACGCGGCCCGCTTTAGGGTGGTGACATCTCGAACCAGTGTTGCCTAAAACAGCCCCCAAATTTGACGGGCCGCCATGTTGGTCCCCAATGTCAGCCCCGAGCATCGTGAAGCGCCGACTGCGAAGGTTGCGAGCACCTTTTCGTCTTTTGAGGGTTGTCCCACGAGCACTATTTCGTGTCGAATGTAAATAATTGTTACTGAGCGAGCATTTTTAGGTTAATTAACGAAAGGGTGCGCTATGTAACGCTTGATACGGCGTACTCCACAGAAAAACAGAGAGCCTAGTGCAAGAATTTCAGTCCATCTGCTTGTAGAAATGTTTATTAAATTATGAATTAAAAATCACGGAGCCATACTTTTGAATTATACGTTCCGTATGATGCGAAAGCTAAAGCTTTTTTGTTGATTCTAATACTGTACTATATTGTGAATGCGTTAGTGAATAGTGAGATTATTTGTTTTTGTGAAACTCCTGCAGTAGTTGGTTGTGCTTTAAAGCTGTGCAAGCTATACGTTGCAATGCTGCACAAAAAAAAGTTTCATCCTGCATCCACCACCAGCCACAACAGTTTTTTTGTTTTGACCTTGGTAACTAGATTTCTAGGCAAATGAAACTATTGCCAAGCCCAGTACATTAAACAGTCATTCAGAGACATACCACCAACTGAGTTTCCTCTGGGTGAGTTCAGTAATGGAAACAAATACGTGCACATGTGAACAAGCATATTTATTGGGTTACATGATCAGCCTCGGAAAACACTTTGCAAATAGTCTGCATCTCAACTAAAGTGATACTAAAACAGGAGACAGGCTGCATCCTATAAGAATGTTTCAAAAACCTACAGTGAAACAAACATTAAACATTCTAAAGGAACTTGTAGCATCCATAAGGTAACATTTATAGCGTTACAGGCAAGCACACAATCCCTACCAGTTCTCACAGAGAAGCCACCTTAACCAAACCAGTGCTCCATGTACCTTCGTAATCTACTGGCAGTCATGGCGTCTTTTGAAGGGCAGCAAACATAGGACTATGGCCAAGTCCAGCCGTGTGAGATTGAATGTGATGTCTCACCACTGGTTCAAGGGTGCACTTGCATCCTCCACGAAATTTGGGGTACACATAAATGAAGGTATTGAAGTCACGGATGAGGAGCTCCGCTAAGGCATGCTTTTCAGGGTGGTATGCTTTCCTGCATGCCGTCGGATGCTCTCACTGTGGAACGCAGGTACATTATCAGAAACAATCACCTGGTGTGTCTAAATGTCTCTCTTTCCATTAATATGATGACACTGTTCACATTATCCGGGCTTTGCCACCGCCATACATGTTCACTAGTAAAAAGCCACCATAAAAGACCGAGTCCGGTGCACACCCTCTCGATTCTTCTTGAGTTGAGAGAAAATCGAGATTGACAACTTCGAAGGGCACATCTGAACATCAAGGAATGACCGTCTGGTTTCATTTTGGGTGGAACTTGGCACGAATAGCATGAAAATTGTGACAGGTCTTCACATAATCCTCCGCAACAGCTTTCATGTTCTTCGAAGTGAAATGTTTCTGAATCTTGCAGTGAGTCGCCCATAAGCCATCATGGCCACCCGAGTGCAGACTGTCTTAATAAAGCCGCAATATTTTTTACATGTTGCGTGGAGGCACCACGAATGTTCCATTGATTAATTCCAACTCTTCAGCGTATTCCCATACACTTGCGATGCAACAAAATTACACGAAAGGGGTGCGTGTTGCAGAGGATTTCTTTGAAGGAGCTACACAGCATTCATTTAATCAACAAATACTATGTGCTTTAAACCATCTTTCTTTGGCGAAAATGAATACGAAAAGATTAGTTGCTTTGAATAAACAACATATGTGCATAATAAATGTCGCATAGCAAGCACCAAAACATGAGTCAAACAGTAATAAAGCCAAAAAGTTCATGCCAGTTCAAAGAATATAAATTCAAGTAAAGCCGTCACAGGAGACCACGGTTATGCTAACTTTCACTGCCACTGTACCAGGCGGAGCACACAATACCACATAGCTTCAATACAAACCTACATTCTTGCGCCATTAAATTCTGGTGCACATAGTCACTTTCTGATTATGCAATAGCAATACGCCTTCGAAGTATTCTCACATATTTTCTCAGCACAACTGTGCAGTCGCAGGATACAACACATCACTGAAATCAAGACTGCCAATGATATCTGTCAACAAAATATGTTACAGCCATACGAAAAAGACAAGCATTAAAGAAAGTTAATCTGATACTAGTGATGCTGCATTCAGGTAAAGTCAATATTAGCAGCTAGAACGCATGGAAGCATGCTGTTTTTCAGTACACTAAGCAATGAACAAAGAGCTTTGGTGCGAAACATTTTAATGAATGCCCCACCTGCTCGAGGCGTTAAAAAGACATCCAGAGGCACACGTCCAACACTTCTGCAAACACATCACACAACCACAGCAGCATTAAATTAACCACTGAGACGCCACACACGGCTCAGATAAGATTAGCAGCGGCACAGGTTTTGCTGGACTGTCCGTTCACCCTCTGCGCATGCTGCTGTCGGAGATGAATCTTAAGTCTTGTCCTCACATACTTCTCAAGGAGCATTTTGCATGCCCTTGATTCATGCGCATCACAACACCCTAATCTCATAGCCACAGACTTCCGCAAAACACTCAGGATACCTGTAAATGGAGCTTTGAGAGTCAGGATCTCATTCATGTTTGCGAAAGTCTTAAAGTTTTCCTCACATTCGATTAAAACTTGCATCACTGTTTGGCTTGGCTGGATGAGCTTTCCGCTATTCTTGACATACTCTTTCAGCTGTATAAGAGCATTGTACTGGCCTGTTGCATCGCCAACCAGGGCTCTTTCACAGTCTTTGCACTCTCCAAGAAAACCGATGACTGACTTCAGCAAAAAGCCTCCCAAGTATGCAAGGATATCGCACTCTTCTGTGGTAAGTGCATAAACAAACAAGTTCTCAAGCTCCTCGGGCTCCTGACCTTCCACTTGATCCTGTTTGAAACTGGGGTCAAGAAGGTCAGCCAGGTGCGTGCTGTCATCAACACCATAGCTAGATGATGTCGGTGTGTTTACAAACTGGCCAACGCAGATAAGCTTTAAGGCACACTTGACATCATATGCGCTCGGCACAGGTTTTCTGAGCCTCAATACAGAAAAGATGTTTTCGAGACAATCCTGTGACAATCTACCAGTTAGCAAGTACTTGTAATTGAGCTTGTTCAGAAGCTCATGAGAAAGACGCAGGACAACAGTAGTTGACACCAAAAGGCCAGCTTGTGACGGCTTCCAGTGTGCAGTAAGTCCCATATTTAGTCCACAGAAGGTGGCACAAGCTAGTCCAAGGAGTTCAGTTGCTTCCTTGTGTTTGGAAAGATCGAAATTGCTCAAAGCAACAACTGGATGCCGTGACGACATCAAGGTGTACCACCTACTGACAAGTTCAAAAAACCAGGCCATCGCCTCCGCTTCAGGAGGTAAGGTTCCTTGCTTAATCAGATAACGTATAGCCGGTGGAGCCTCACGGAACATTTGAACAGCAATGTTCACTTTCATTGTCGTGAAGTGTCCAAGGCTGATGTGGACGTCGGAGAGCCTGCTGGCAATCTTGAGCTCCTTGTCTTTGTCATGTGTGAGAACAGCTTCGACATGGTCTATGTTCACAGTTCCTGCTGTAAGCTTGTGCTCACGTATAGTTGCTTCTCCTAGAGTGAATGTCTTCACACGGAGCAGTTGAGCACGAATATTCTTCAGGACGTGGGCTGGATCAGCCATAAAATATAGCTGCCTACCTTCAAGGTGTGGGTGTGAAACAGAGCACACAGTCTCAGAGTGCCTATGGCTTGAGAAGCCAAGAAGGCGCCAGACTGCACGGTTGGCAGCTCCCATATCACTTGTAACAACAAGCACTCTTAGTGTGATGTTGAAACAAAGTTCAATCAAATTGAAGACGAGGTCCTTCAGAGCTTTCCCATCAACTGAGCGTGCAGTGAAATGATATGCAATTACTTGTTTCCACCGTGTGTTCAGTCCTCCAACCATGAATACAAGGGCGTGGTTAGCAACATCTGCAGTCGCTTCAGGCAATGTAGTGACACCGAAAAGGCAATCAAGGGACCGATCGTGATCAAAGCCCTGACTTATCTCCATCTCGTCCATGAAAAGGACACAGTCCTTTTCAATATCTTCCATTGCCTCTACCTTGTGCTTTAAAACATTAAACACTTCATGGAGAATGCCAGGCAGGAAGCGAATGTTTTGCAGCCTTCGGATCAAGGTCCTGTTGCTCGGAATCGGGTACGACAAAGATCTCAGCATTTCGTAGCCTGTTGTGCCACACGCATGTTTTATCTGAAGTGCCACTCGTATGGTCTTTTCAGACCACTTATGGCCCTTCGTTGTCTTCATTGTCAAAGATTTCACTTGGTCTTCATTGAGAAATGATGCCGATTTCAGTGCGCACACTTCTTTTTCAAGTGAGGACACTTTTTTTCTCAGGCTCTGTAGCTTCAACCTTGTTTTATCGTGAACCCTCTGCAAGTTTATGTACTTGCGAGTGAGATCACTAGTTTTCTTGCGTAACTCTGCATTTTCTTGCCCGATGGTCACCGAAGATGAGCCTGCACTGCCTCCAAATGGTTGATGTGTGGCGCTGACATCGCGTGACTGACCAACACTGTTCGTGCTGTTTGGAACAGGAATGCCATTGGGGTGCTGTGGGAACAAGCACGGTGCCATCGCAGATGTCAATTCATGAGCGTTTTCATTTCCGGCATGACAAGATTCTTCTTCTACAACTAAGGTTGGCACTGGAGCACTGTCATCCATCTTAGTCGAATCGCTATCTAAAGGCTGGTGTGGCTCCGGGGAAGTTGCAGGGGTGGCATCGCAGGAAGGCTGCACAGGACAGCTGCGCTTCTTTGGTGGCTTCCGATGTTTGGGGGCGGCTGGAATAAACAGTAATATGTGCATAGGCTGTTAGCATTTAGAATGAAGTAGCATAAGTACCAAATCTGCCAAGCCCATATTTACGAAAAAAAATCTTCAACCATGGTTTACTGACAATGAAAACAGGTTAGTGTAATCAAAAATGACGACACAGAAGAACACACAGTACACAAGACAAGCGCCACTCTAAACTAATATTTATCTTGATTCACCTCCCTTAATGTATACAGCAAAGTCAATTTGCGCAAGCGCACTGCACATCACGATCGCAGCCATGCATATCACCAATCATACTGGTTAATGCATCATATCTAAGCACTGCAATTCTTTACCGCGCAATACAACAGACGTATCACTTATACAGGCGCTACCTTTCTTTCTAATTTGGTACGCCTCTAAAATTTCTCTAGGCAGTAGTGGCAAAGCCGTAGCCCAACAACAAGTTCTGTTAAGGCTTCACTGAAACGGATGCACTCAATTTATATGACCAATTATGGGTGAATTTCATGCCTCTATATACAAGCAACATCGACAGGCAGTAAAAGCAAATGATCACTCACAATACGGCTTCATGATTCAAATAACAGTAGTATACGATACATAGCAAAATACAAAAAAGAAAGACCACACAGTCTTATCTGCACTCACGTACAGCGCAAATGACTCCATCAGAAGCAAACTCGCATGTTTAAGGCCATCGTGTGTCAAATAACAGCACAATTGAAAACAATAAAAACAAATATAGACAAGGGAGATACATCCTATCCAATGTCGCATTATTCAACGAGTCTTATACAAAACGTAGCGTAATCTTCACTTCGTACTTACCTCGAAAAGCAAAAACTGTTGGAACGGCATCTGGCCTCAATTTCTTCAAGCCATCTTGCCTTTTCTGTTCGAAGCTTGAATCTTCGAAATGAGCCTGCAATAAATGTCACCACACGGCCGTTAGCATAATTAAGTAAGTGCATTCACGTGAACGTTCCGAACGGGGCTGCACGCAAGACGGATTAGAAGGAAAATCTTTCAGCCGTACAAGTTCGCGAAGCGGGCGCTCGACTGTTCATTGTAATGTAGTTCCCAACTGATAAAAACTATATGTGCACATTTGCCTCTGAAGTCCGTCCTCAAACGTGTTCTCCCATTATGCATTCGTAGCTTGATCATTCTGTGCACAAAATAGATGCAACAGCACACCAATAGTAAAAGTGCCGATGCAGCTTCAAACGCTCATTGAACTACCAACTCAGGGCTTTTGGCGAGAAGTTCCGTTCAGTAGTGTAAATATTTTGTCGGGATGGAAGCGGTGACTCGACGTCAAAGAAGACACGTCAATTTACGCGTCTTAAAAAGAGCGCGGGCTGCACATATCTTATCGACAACCGCGTGCTCGAGTGATCCTCGCTACTCGCTGTTACAACAGGATAAAGCACCACGTCGACTAGTCGCCTAGCCTCTCAGTCGAGACACATTTGTGATCAGCACCACGCGGCTCAATTTCACGCCCGTGGAAAGCCGGCGCGAGCATGGACAACACATCCAGGTGAAAAAGCTCTTGAAACTACAGCTGATCTTCCTACTCGCGACACATAATCCCAGAAACGACACGTTCGATTATCTGGATACGTTGAGACGGTCAAATTCATAAAGCTTATTCTACAGCGAAAGAAAAACAACGAGGAAAACAGACAGTACTCACATAGCAAACACGTGAAGCGGTGGTGGGCTCCCAGCAGTGTCGCTTCACTTGCGCGAGCCAGCGTTTTCTTCGGCTCGGGCTGGTTGGGAAGCGAAACATTCGCACGCCCTTCCTGCAGTGGTTAGTGCACAGAGGTACGCAACAACCAGGCATTTTTTCTCCTCAGGCTTCGCTGACCGCATTTAACACGTTTCCACAGCCTTCGACGCTGCCTAGACGAGGATTAAACGCGATTCCGCTGCACGGCTCACGGCGGCAAGCACAGAGCAAACTGGTGTGGGGACCAAGATGGCGCTGCGTCTCTGTCGGGCAACTATGTGTTTTGGCGGCCGGCGGCATGTGGTGTGTCAAAGGCTGACACCACTCTAGACGGAAGTCCCGTATGTAGGCTCTCTAGCACCAGTGACAGCACGGCGACGCCGACGGCGACGGTGTGAACGCGCCTCGGGTGTCCGTGTAATCGCTATCACACATTGAGTTTCCTACAAAAATGAGTACTTGCGACACCTCTGCAGGTGATCATCTCGGAGCGCTGCAGAATCATCTTGTTCGGGTGGTAGAAAAAAAAAAAAACACCGCATATCCACGGGGTGAATGATGATGAGTGGGCGAAGCTCCGGAGGGAATCATCGGTAAACCGTGAATCTTCCGTGTAATTCACCCAGTCTTGCCGCACTAAATCGAACGATTGACTTCCACAAATGACACGCGCCATATGTGACGTCATTGCTATTTTATAACAGCACCCTTCATTATAATTGCACCATCTCCCGCTTAAGGGGACGCTAGCACAAACGCGTTAGAAACGTGCAGTACTCTCTAGTAAGGGGGAGAGGCCACAGCGTCTTACGCAGCCGTTTACACATGCCGGAACGTGCACCGCGTTTGCCGACGCCATCACATGACTGCTGAGAGAGTATAACTCCCGTATTCATAAACGCTCCTCGACTTGAACTTGACTTGCCACCGCCTTCAACGCGTTTCGAACGCGCTGCCCAAGGCGGTGGCAAGTCAAGTTCAAGTCGAGGAGCGTTTATGAATACGGGGGTAAGGCGGAGAGGCCACAGCGTCTTATACCAGCTTCTTACACGGGCCGTAACGCGCTAGCACAAACGCGTTATAAACGCGCAGTCTTTCGTTAATGTTGTGTATTTATTGTCATCGTGGTGCATGTGTCCATGTGCGCTTCGTGGAGTAGTGGTTAGAGCCGCGCGTTCGGAAGCGAGGGGTCCCTGGTTCGATTACGCGCTACGGACACAACTGACGGAATTTTTTTCTCATAAAAGTAGACGTGGCTACCTACTACGACGACTACTACTACTACTACAGAGGAGGGACAGACCCACACCCTAAGGAGCTTCGCCCCTAAAAAATGTCGCAGTTTCACCCGAAAGGCGAAGTGTCAATTGCGATAGCAACTTAGTAGATACGGAGCTATACGGAGTAAGGATAGTAGTTTGAGCAGCTGTATAAACTTGGACATGCAGCAGCACCAGCAACGCGCAGAACTGTTGTCGACGCCGTCACCGTTTTGCCCGCGTTCGCACCGCACGCGCGCGGCGTTGGTGATATGAACGTTTTTATATAGTAGTAAGTGGTTCGTGTGGAAAAGAAAAGGTTGACGCTATCTTCTGGAGCCTTTGAGGGAGCACGGCTCAGCGCCAAAAACGTTTTTATATAAATACGCATTTGGTGCCGCAGCTAAACGTCGCCTCCCCTCCCTCCCTCCCGTCCACCCACGGCCTTTCGCGCGACAGAAGAAATCGCGTTTGCTCTATTTATATGGTGACTGTAAAGGAAGAAAGAGACGCTTAATTCTGCAGCACTTCAGGGAGCACGGCGCAGAACGCGCTTTTGTTCTCCGCCGTCCGTTCGCTCCCCGTGAAAGCGCGCGTCCCTCGCACCCGTTCACTCGCACATACAGCGTCCGGCCATAGCCTCCTATAGGAAGGAGGCTATGGTCCGGCGCGCGGCGACGATTTCATCGCCGTTGACGTCGTACGGAACCTCACGGCGACGCCGACGGCAGAAATCCGCTTTGGAGTGTCCATATAATTGCTATCGCAATAAAAGGGCACTGTAACTACACTCGGTTGGTTATTTCAGATTGCTGAGATCTGACTTGGAGGCCTAGAAACGCTCCGGAGCCCCGAAGACGTCGGAGCAATTTCAAGACCCGGCCGGTTTCCGGTCACGAGAGCGCTATGCAGCTTGTCGGCACTTTTCTTTTTCTTTCTTTATACTGGCGATGGCTCCGCCGTTTAGGCGGTTGCCGCGGCGTTCTTCCTTTGAGTTGAGTGGCAAGCAAGCACAGCAGCTTCGTCATAGTGCTGAAAACGTGTTGCGCTGGCGCAGGACTGTCTCGCAAGCGACAGCCACTGTAAAAGTATGGTGGTCGCTTGTGTAGCCCACCATCCTGAAGACCCCCTCGGCCCTCGTTTCCCTTTCTCTCATGGTCCGAAAACTGATCCGCCATTCAGTGGTGGCGCGCGCTTTCTCTAACTCGGATCTGGAGCGTCTCGCAATCCGACTCGGAGGGCCGGATCGACCACCCGAATTTACCATTATAGGTTCTTGCCAACTCAGACGTTCTTGTGGTGGTAGTTAGGGTATGCTTTATCTTTCTAAATTTCCAGGTAATCATATATTTCGCGCATTAAGGTGACAGGTTTCTGCGCACACGCATAATCATTGCGAGTTGCTCCATTCATAACGCAATATTTTGCGGAAACAGTGATTAGATTGCAAAGTCACAAAGCAAAGAGGACAAAGTGTAGGGCAAAATCCAGTTACTGTGACTGTGATTCTCACGCAGGCTGAACCACCATAATTTCAGCTCTCCTAGACACTGGCGTCGGAGTTCCATATAGTAATTCTTGTCTGCGACGTGCTATCGCAATAAAAGGAACGGCGACTTGGCCTGCCTGGAGAGGGATGAGATAAAAGAACGTTGACTACGTCGCCCAATCTATACTTCACATGGGAAGCTCTTCAGGGCGAGAATAATCTTCACTTTCTGTCGTCTTTCGACACCCCCCCCCCCCCCCCTTCTGAACAAGTCTGAAAGAACAAATCTGGTCTTCGTATTTGGACAATTCCGGAGAACATGCAATTCTTTCCACCCTGCTCCAGTTGCACAGTGGCGGCCTTGCTCATCAGATCAGCCCCCCCCCCCCCCCCTCCACCATCCGGCACTCGCGAGATAAAAAAGAAGAAAAAAATTCACAGGTCATCATTCTTCACTTGAGTGACTGATGATGTCATTATAAGAACATATCATTCGATGATTATCTATCGATATCTTCAAGACTTTTTCACCTGACTCATGGTCCCCGTGCCTGTGAGTTATTACGTCTTTATGATAACTACGGCTGCTGTCTACGCGCCTGGGACACGCCAACATCAGGTCTTGGTATAGGACACATATAGTTATGGATATCAAGATCGGCCCAACCACGCCTTTGATTGTAAGGCCTCCGGGACCGGCCCGCGCTGTGAAGCAGCCGTGCCCCTAGCGGCCGAGAACTAGAAACCACGACGCAGAAATGTCATTTTTCAGTAATTCAGCTAATCCCAAATGGAAAAATCTGGAATGTATTATAGTCGAGGAAGTTTGTGCTGCACGTCCCTAGCCACTTTTTTTTTTTTTTTTTTAAGGAGACCCTTACAAAACTGACCTGCCTTGTGAGCTCCGCATTGATGGATGTCCTCCCTTTGTATCGAGGTGGCAGGTGTCTCCGTGTCATAAAAGTAAAATTGATGCGATCAAAATTTTCTTCGCACCCTGACAGGTCAAAACGAATCTATGATTTGTCACGTTGGCGCATGCCACGTTTCCAAAACTCCCTAACTAAACGGGCTTTTCGCAAACAATAGCGAGTGGGACAAGGAACTCACCTTCGCCGTGGCCGATGCTTGACGGTTGCTCAGTCCGTCCGGTCTGATCCACGTCCGGTCGCGCTCAACAGGCTGCCTCCGTTGGTACCGCTTCTTTTATCAAGACGCTCAGACGCGATCCTTAAGCACTCCGCTTAGTTTTCTTCTCCTCTCAGTTGGTTCGTTTCATCGATACAGTGAAAGAACGAATCACGCTCATTCTTCTCTCTTCTGCGTCCTACCACAGGTGACGTCACCACGCTCGTTTTGTGACGCCGAAGCGCAGGCGCACCGGGGGCCGAGCAGCGAAACCTTCTGAAACTTCAACCCCCCTCCCCTCCCCTCCTCCTCCCCTTTCCATCCTCCACGTTGCGGCTCATTGAGAACGTGACGTCATTTCAAATGGAGGCAGACGATTTGCTGCGGGAGGGGGCAAGGACACGCCTTCCAGAGGGAAGCAGTGCGGCGAATTGCCTTTGGACCGAAGAACAAAAGCTATAGGCTTATGATATCGCAGTCCTGCAAGAGAGACAGAACAGAATGAAATCAACGACCGAACGAGGACGTCATAACAGCGTTCGAACGGAGCGCGTCTGCTCGATTTGCTCGAAATTCTTCGTAGTACTTTGAGCGCAACGCAAGAAGAAGGGGGCGGTAGGCCACGGCGCCGGGACCTGCGCTTTTACTTTCTTTACAGACCTTCTTCCCGCAGGTCGACTGTACAACCGCTCCTGCTTTTAATGGCGGAAGATAGATTTCAAAGAAACAAGTAAAGAAGAAGAGAGGTTCAGAGTACCGCGATGTCAGACGGCACGCATGTTTATGACAATATAGGGAGAAAAAAAAACATGAGACCAATTTTTTATTTCATTTTTTTTTCTTGTCCTCTTCGCATATAGAGCGCAGCTTCCCATGCAGTGGTCTCTCTATACAGTTCACCCTAGAGTTACTGTATAGGCTGCCTTCTATACAGTAACTCTAGCCCGGGTTCCCTCGAGGAGCCGCTTGTGCCGGGGTCAACAATCATAAATCCCTTCTAACTATGGAGAGAAGGATGCGCGCGCTATGCCTGCGGCTTTGTTCTAAAGCCCCCTGGGATCCTCTGCTGTAGCGGATGCATGTGCAGGGATTATGTTCGTCGAGCGGGGGGCTTAGGCGGCCCACATATGGGGAAAGGGGTGGCTTCACTAGCAATTTTCCAAGCGGCGTAAGGCGGGCGCCGTCCCAAAAAATCGGCAAACTTCCGAAGAGCCCTTACGTCCTTGTTGCGAGGAACGACAATACGGTTCATATATCTTTGCTCCAAATGATTTATTTGACTCTCGCATGGATGAACTTCTGCTTTTCTTACTCTCATTTTTTTTTTTCAGCGCATGTAAAGAGCATGTGGATGGAGGTGTATTTCCGCACTGCTTGATTTTTTTTTATCGTATCCTTATGTGTAAGGCGCCAGATATGACAAAAAAAGAACGTAATTGAAAAACACGAAACATGCGTTCAGCATAAAAATTTTCTGCACGTCACAGGTTTCTGTAGCCCCTGGAGCAGCCTTACTGCAAGGCGTCTAGTCTCTATACAGGGTGTCCCAGCTATCACGCAGCACGATTTAAAAAAAGAGGAACAGCGTTACGCGAAGCCAACCTAGTGCGTATTGTTTCCAGTACAGTGGAGTAGCCGCCAGTAATTTTTTCGTTACTAAGATTTAATTAATTATTTGCAATTAATTACCTAACTCGAGAAGTACTGTCCTAATTATCAAAGTGTCAATCAGAAAGTTGTAGAGCAACATGAAAAACTCCCGATACAGCTCCCTGTTGCTCAATACGTGCTATATAAATGTGTTTTTCCGAGTGTGAAAGAAGCCCGCGAATACACGCAGAATTGCCGCGCGACTGGCCGCTCGAGGCACTTTGCGTGTATTCGCGGGCTTCTTTCACGCTCGGAAAAACACATTTATGTAGCACGTATTGAGCAACAGAGAGCTGTATCGGGAGTTTTTCATGTTGCTCTGCCACTTTCTCATTGACACTTTTATAATTAGGACAGTACTTCTCGAGTTAGATAATTAATTGCAAATAATTAATTAAATATCAGTAACGAAAAAATTACTGGCGGCTACCCCACTGTATTGGAAACAATACGCACTAGGTTTGCTTCGCGTAACGCCGTTCCTCTATTTTTAAATCGTGCTGCGTGATAGCTGGGACACCCTGTATATAGTTCCGCTCGACCACAAACCCGCGATACAGCACGACGACATTTCTTTTTCTTTTATTTTTTAGATTAGGCATGTTCGTTAACTATTGCCGTTTACGGAATGCAGGTTGATTGCTACAATCTCATTCTACTTAGCTACTGGTGTTAGGGCGTCCTACAGCAAAAAAAAAAAAAAAAAAAGAAAAGAAAAGAAACTAGAGTAGCTTGCATTGGAGGCGCAATGCTAGAGAGACAGCGGAGCTGATGCGTCGGCACCTAGCTAGTCCTGGCTTTTGGGCTAGGCCAAGCACTACAAACCCATCCCCAGCATTTTCCGGAATTTATTGAGTATTGATTTATTATCGATTAGCTATTGATTGGCTATCGATTGGCTATCGATGACTGCCTAAGCTTAAGTAGTGCTTAGCTAGACTTAGCCAGGCTCAGCTTCGCTAGTTCACAGGGGTATGTGCCATTGCGCTTGGACCCTTTCCGCACTACCGCCAGGATCGGCCCACATTTTTTTGTGGACGACTAATGGAATAACGGCCGGCTTAAACAGTTCTGCTGTTAAAATCACTGACTTCGTTCTTCCTTTCTGCGTGGACGCCAACGCAACACAAACAAAATCGGGTAGGCTTTATAGGGGACGAGGCCGCAGTTGAGCACGTGAAATGTCTTGTGCGTGCTGCAGACGGTGTAAAGGCACTAGGTGAACTGACGTAACCAAATGCATAAGTTACGTTTATTCGCGCGTTATAGAAAGCTTACATGCTTAGCCTATGTTACAGATAATAGTACGCGCGTCTTGCTGTCTAATTTTGAAATAGTGCTCGTTACCCATTCGTAGTGGGCCCGTTTGTTTTGCAGAAGGTGCGCGCGGCACTAAGGGTATAAAGGAACGACCCCCGCTATACTGGTGGCGGCCGAGGCTGCGTTCACCTGCCTTTGACTCAATCTTCTGCCCTTGCGCTGTCACGTTCCACCATGGTCAAGTGGGAACGTGTCCAGACGGACACGTTCCTCCATGGTCAAGTGGGATGAATGTCCCTTTGTCTCGCTGCCCGAGTCTCGTCACGCCATTTGCGGGCCGTATACGTGTGGAACGCAGAGGGAGGCATAGCCGAGCAAACTTGAAATTTCTGCAACACATTGCGTACTTGTATACTTGTAGGCCTTGTAACTCCCGATGAGCACCAGTATGAGTTTGATGGATTTTACGCACAATGGCATAGGGAGCTCTCTCAAATGCCACCATTCCTGCCCGTATATGGAACAAACGTGTTGCCGAGCCATATATACGCCTCTCTGAACGCAGCGCGCGAGGCTAAATTTAGCTTCGGTTGCGTCAAGCGTGAGGCAACAACGGCGTCATCTTTGCGCGCAAGACATGCATGATCGAGTAATGGCTTCTTTCCTCTATACACAACGACACAAAAGCAAAGCGCACGTATTCACGAATTAAAAAGCTTGCACGCGTAACTTATGATACAACTAGTGGGGGTCCCATATATAAAGGGCGCAGTCTTGCAATCATGCTGGCTCCCTATTCGTAGTAGGCCCGCCGTGGTCAAAGGTAGTGGGCGCGAATTGGCGTCCCTCTGCGTTTTGATGCCCGAGTCTTCTTCCCGCCATTTATGGACCCTGCGTGTCGAACGCGTGGGCGCCATGACCGAACAAGCGCGAAATGTCTGCGAAAAATCGCACAATGGTAGGCCTTATAACTCCCGATGAGCATTGGTTTGAGCTTGACGGATTATGCCTACTATATGGCAGAGTGAGCTCTCTTAAACGCGACCACTCCCGCTTGAATCGACAAACGTACTGCCCTCGAGCTATGCCTCTCTGAACGCCGCCGCCGAGCGAGAGGCTAAATTGAGCTCCAATTGCGTCACACGTGGCGCGACAGTGACGCCATCTGGACACGCGACACCTTTACGGTGGCGCAGCACATGCATGATCGAGTATTGGTTTCTTCCCTTCACACAACGATACAAAATCAAGGCGCATTACTAGGGACATAAGCGATACTGCTATACAGGGTGATCTTTTTTAAGCTTTATGAATTTTTTTTTAAATAGCATGTTGCAGAGAGCAAAATTCTAGTGCTCGAGCTGGATTATTCAGAGAGGAGGGCATTATTTGCACGAGAAATCGAAACACATACTCAACTAATTAACAAACATCCGATAATTACATTTTCAATTAATTACGTTAGGGAACATATTGCAATTTACGAATTGTATGGCCGGTTGAGATTTCCAGTATGACGCCAGTTTGGAGATATATGCGCCATCAAACTCGCCGTAAAAATGCAGTGTTGTTCTACTTACTTTTTCAACAAACCGCTTGTTTATGCATTGAAGCAGAAAGTAACTGGAACGCCCATGTATTTCGTTTCGCACTTTAAGAAATAATATCTCGAAACTGGTGTCATCCCGGAAATTCATTTCAAGTGGATTCGTCTTGCAAGCTCACCGGCTACAATTCGTTAATTGCAATATGTGCCGTAAAGGAATTGATTGAGAAGTTCATTAGTGAACTTTTGTTAATTATGTGAATATGTGTTTTCATTTCTCGTGCTAGTAATGTCCCCACCTCTTCGAATAATCCAGCTCGAGGACAAGAATTACGCTTTCTGCGACAGGTGATTTTTTTTTAATTCCGTAAAACCTAAGATGGTCACCCTGCATGTTTTCGGTACATGTAGTTTTGAAAAGCGACCTCGTCTGATTGATTTTTAAGGACGTTTTTCACGTCAACAAATTTCCTCAGATATATATTGTATTTTGTATTTAGCTATTTCTTGTATTTTGCTTAATAAGATAATTAGTCAACATTATTTACCAACTTCTGAAGCAACGAAGCTAGGAAAAAATCCAATTAGAAAGTTGCACAGCGGTTTGCAAAACGTCCGAATAAACAGTTTCGGTCTTTCTATATATTAAGTATTAGTGCTTTTCAGCTTACTGATGATGCCCGCGAAATACAAAAAAAAAAAGAACACCACGTGACTTATCCGCTTGCGCGTCGTGATTGCAGTGCTCCCAAACATTCCGCGTACAAACATAAACAGCCATAGGCGCGCTGCCGCTTTTAAAAGGCGACAGGGAAGCGACGTATAGGCGTTATCTGTTCTATTTACGCCAGCGATCGGCTTCCCTCGCGACAGTTCGTTATAGCGATAAGCAGACGCAGCGGTTATCGCTTGTGCTGCCGGAAGCAACGGGTACGTCATTTCGCGATAGCTGCAAGCAAATTTAACATGCCAAAATAAAAATAAAAAACTAAGTTTTCACTCCAAATGGTCAGACGCAGTCTTTCACTGAATTTGCGTTTATTTCTCATGCGCTGTCACAGCAAGCGCTCGAAGAGGTCACCTTCTGCAGTGATACAACACTGGGATCTTCTGAGAAGGTTTGCTGTCGCTGCCCTTGAGCACCTTCGGTGAAATGCTGCGGCAAACTTAAGTTATCTTCTCCTGTAAGGCCTCTGGAGGCATCGTTTCCGTCGTGTATACGTGATCCTTAATATGCCCCCCCCCCCCAAAAAAAAAAAAAAAAAAAAAAGAAAAGTCATGAGGGTTGAGGTCGGGTGACCCTGCCGGCCACAGGACAGGCCCGCTCCTCCCTATCCATTGCCCTGGGAAAGTAACATCAAGTCATGCTCGTGCTTGACTGCAGCTGTGGGCTGGGGCCCCGCCGTGCTGGTACCACATTGTGTCAAGCCGGGCTAGTGGCATTTAGCAGCAGGAGTCTTCCACCGGCCCTTTGAGGATCTCACTTACATACCTCTTGCCGGTTAGAGTGTTGTTAAGAAACACTGGGCCGATGATTGTGCTGTCATATATCCCGTACCAAACGTTAAAGGACCACTGGTATTGGTGGCGGGATCTTCCTAGCCAGTGGGCATTTTGCTAACTCCATTAGTGTGCGTTGTGGATAATTGCTTGGCAATCTCGGGAAAAGTTCACCTCGTCAGTCCGGAGCACCTTGGTGAGAAAGTCAGAATCCTGTTCCTCCTGAATCAAAATCCAATTCGCAAAGTCGAGTCTCTTTTGGAGGTCCCTTGATTCCAGGCATTGATGCAACTGCAGATGGTAGGGATGCAGTCCAGATGTTTTCAAAATCCTCCAGGCAGTTGAGGTGGACACACCGAGCTGTGCGCTCACGCTACGCGTGCTAGCGTGTGGATTAGCCGCCATGAAAGACAAAACGTTGGAGCGAACCTCATCATTTATGACTGAAGCTCTCTGCCTCTTTCATCTGAAGCTGCCGGTTTGCTTCGGCGACTCGTAGGTGTTGAGCATTGTCATCGGGCTCGGTCGCGTACCCGTGTGCCAGCTTCGAAATATTCTTGCAGCCTGCCGTCTCTGTCCGCCTGCAGCTCCTAGGGCAAGGATCATGTCTGCTTTTTCCTCGTTTGAAAAAAAAGCATCACGAAATTGCTCGCGCTTGAACAGCCGATGCACGATAGTCTGTTTATCACTGTCTGGAACTAACGCCACCACCACGTCCGTTAGTCGCTTTACGCAGCGCATGCAATAACTGTTGCGAGCTTAAATCGAACAGCCAACGCTTGCGTCGCTGCCCTGTCGCTCTTTGCGCGGCAGCGCACCTATGGCTGTTTGTACGCGGAACGCTTGGGAGCGCTGCAATCACGACGCGCAAGCGGGCATGTTACGTGGTTTTTTTTTTTTTTTTTTTAACACGAAAGTGTTTTATGCCGGGGTCCACCAAGACTTCACTGACGTATTTCCGTCACGGAAATACGTCAGCTTACAATTTCCGTCACGGAAATACGTCAGCTTACAATGTACACGAACATAATACAAAGAAAGAAACCAGAAGAAAAAGTTCCACAAACATGCAAAATTTGGAATTCGAACCCACGACCTCTCGGTCCGCGACGATAGATCGCCGAGCGTTTAACCCATTGCGCCACAAACACATTTGCAGAGAGCTACACAGACGCGCCTTATATATCTAACACTCCTCCGTGTACCCGCGCTCTTGCTCGGGGCGGTGCCGCCGCCTACGAGCAGAAAAGAGAAGTACTGCATTATGACACTAACGCGCACCGACAGTGAACGCTTCGGTGGTCTCAGCACTACGACGCCTCGATGCCAGCATTCGAAGGGACGCTGGCATCAAGAAGCACTACCAACGCGACCTAGGTGGCGTTCACCGTACTCAGCACAGCAGAGCGTGGCCTCCGCAATTAGCTCTGAAAATGTTTCTGAAGTTGATCGCGGAGGCTGCAATTACGACGCGCTGTACGCGCTGATTTGACTCGGTGACGATTCAGTTACGTGCTTTGTCTTGCGCGTTGTATTAGTGTGTCAGTTACGTGCTTCGTCTTTCGCGTTGTGCTAGCGTGTGCAGCGTAGTGCAGCTTCCATATGCACGACGGTTGCTCATGGTCATCGACGTTGGTAGTCGTGATGGAGGAGACGTGCCACCAGGCGTCCGAGTGGGTGCATCAACGCCTAAGGGCGCTTTAGCCACAAAACACCAATAGACATTATATATCAATGTGCAATAAACATTACACTACTTCTGTGAAGACACGTTTCACTTCCGTGTTCTATACCGATTCCTATATAAGAGGGATCAACCACATTTTTTGTATTTCGCGGGCATCCGCAGTAAGCGGGAAAACACTCATTAGGTAGAAAGAACGAAACTGTTTATTCGGACGTTTTGCAAACCGCTCTGCAACTTTATAGTTGGAATTTTTTTCCAGCTTCGCTTCAGAAGTTGGTACTATAGCTTTCGTTAGGTGTGGGCATGGTTTTTTTAAGGGCGTTTTTCAAACACATGTTAGTTCTGCCCCTCTTCACCAACTTAACATGGACTGAATGAAATTGTAGAAGAGGTTTGTTAGCTCGTGAGCTGTAAGCTCAGCAAGTCCTACTATCAGTTGAGATCAACTGAACGTCAAGAAACCGTTATCGACTGTCATTTCAAAAGTCACGTCAAGTGGTCTCAGACAGTCGCAAAAGATCGTCATGACATGAGCATATTTTAATCGGAAACTCTTACTACGGCAATCAAAAAACACTAAAAAAATCATCGACAAATCTAAATGTGCCCTGAAAAACTGTTAATCCCGTGAGGCATACGTTCATACATGTACCTATTTACTTGCGCTAAATAGAGGTCACCAAGGACGGGAGCCCCGCACGACCCTATGCAAACGCCCTTTTTCTGCAGATACGGCCTATTGTTCCACTGGACAAAAGTTGAGGGCAGGTAAAAACACAACAGTTCTAAAAACCCTTCTACTGAAACACCTGCTTCCCGTGAAAACCTTATGGCGCCATACCATGTCAATACAATAATCGACACATTGAAGAAGCTTGTCATTCTGCGGAATGGAATAACGCAATTCTTACACATCCGCTGAGAACGCTTCAAAGCCCTTTTCATCGTGACACTTCACAAACTTAAGGATTTCATTCGAACTTTCTACCAGAAAAGGGTCATGAATATCGAGAAAGTTCGCCTTTAAAAGCAGATACACGGCAGCTTGCTTCTGCCAGGTGCCCCTTTTGTAAATTATAACTCGGAAAAGAACGTCATCCTTGTGCGTCTTAAAGATACATCTATAGAACTTCTTATCTACTTCAGAAAGTTCGCTTCCGAATCTTTGCACCCAGTATCAGCATAACTAAACACCAAGCTTAACCGTGCGGAAACGACAGAATGGGAACAAGACGTTCACACGTCGAGCTCTGCATTTCGGAGATTCACTACCGACGACAGGGAGGTCCACACCTCGACTCGCCTCTTTTCGCTTAATCGCCGTTAAAAAGCTTAACTGATACAAAGACGCATACAAACTCGCCCAACTATCCAGTTCTTGTACATTATTACAGCTAACGACCATCCGGAGACTAACATCTGCTACATACACGCGATTATTCGCAGATATACCTGTACGCCTGTCCCGCGGGCACTGAAGCAACTCGACGGTATATATATTCATCGAGTTGTCGCGCGTGTAAAGTGAATTGTGCACTTCGTTGAGCGGAATCGTCTCTGCCGGCCCGGCAGCCACCGCACCGCCGGGGTTATAAGCTCTGCGCTGCACGCACACTATACCGGCTTTATGGTTTCGGCGTTGGGCAAGCGTTCTCCGTCCCGTCGCGTCGTGCCCAGACACCCGGGACGGCGACGGCGGCGATGTTCGCGGACTCCATGGCTTAGCGCCCGCTCGGCGCTCGCGATCCCTTCCGCAGGAAAGAGTTCCCTGTTTCCTGTAATAAGCTTAGGTCTGACGAAATAGCGAGATGCCACGCTTAGTTGCGGTCGTGCAGTTTTAGCCTGTCGGTTAACGTAATCGCGTTCGCAGATTACCGGACTATCGGAGACGTGTATACACAGCAGCGACAGCGCTGGTAACGACGTGTTGTGAAAGCAGATCTTTAGCCAGAAAGAGCAAGTAAAGCCAACACCGCAGTGAGTTAGTGACTTGTCATGTTATACTTAGCTGTTAGTGTAAACCGTTGGTAATCACATGCAAAGAATGAAGAAAGCAAAGGTCAAACGGCGGAGGGAAAGGGGGAGGGGGGGGGGGAGGAGCAGGAAGAAGGAGTTGTAGAATAAAGTGGAGGAGCAGTTCATACAATCACCGTGCAGTTTCTCACATTTTGGCGCAGTCGTTCAAGTGTAAAATCAGTGCGCTTTGAGACGACACTCGGGAAGATGGACTCGTCAGATGAATATATACCGGTCAAGAAGCGAGAAAGTCGCCGACGCGGTCGGGTCTTAAAGCGCCCCTCAACTGGTCTGGCCATTTTGAGCCGACAAGCGCAGTGCGTACAATGTGCGCTAATGATCCTGTCTGCTAAGTATTACATCCCTACGCACCGCGGAAAGAGCTTAAGTTTCAAAAGAAACGCCGTTTGCCTTTCTTCTCGCGAGCGCCGCGCTCCGACCCGGAGAGTCGACGTTTATCGCGCAAAGGCGCCTATATGTACATACAGGACAGTGCTGTGACGTTGCTCATAGTGACCCGTGACTTTGAGAATTACTCAAGGCAACAGTAGTTACTTGTTCGATCTGCTGCTTTGATAGACGAATTAAAGTTTCGAGAAATCATAAAACCTACAATCCCAATGTCTGCTTGTCTTTTGTTTTACTTCGTACCATAGCAAGAGAGATGTACTTCCGTTTCTTCTGTTTGTTCCCATTTTGTGCAGTCGCGCACGCAGAGAGCGAAACCAGGGGATCTTTTTTCCCGTGTTTTTTCCTAACGTCATCACCTCACCTAGTTTTCTGCCGTCCTCTACTGCGCTTTCCTTCTCTTGGTATCCATTCTGTAACTCTAATGGTCCACCAATTATCCATCCTACGCATTACATGGCATGCCCAGCTTCATTTTTTTTTTTTCTCTTAATGTCAGTCCCCTTATAGACCCCGGCGGCTGCGGAGAGCCTGACCAAGGCGGCGGTCAGACCTGCGACGCGGCAGAGGGGGATAAGAATCTCTGGGTCCGGACAGGCCGCCACTGGCAACTGAACCTGGCAACATTCAACACGTGCACCCTCTCGAGTGAGGCTAGGGATATTATCGGCAGACCTGGGATATTATCGGCATTAGCGAGGTAACAAGAACATGTGAGGCTTATGCAGTGCTAACTAACGGCCACATCCTCTGCTACAGAAGTCTTCCAAATAAGAGAGAATACGGGGTAGGATTTCTAATCCATAAGGACATAGCGAGAAACATTGATGAATTCTAGAGCATTAATGAGAGGGTAGCTGTCGTGGTAATCAAGCTAAATAGGACGTATAGAATGAAGGTAGTACAAGCCTACGCCCCAACCTCCAGTCACGATGATGAAGAAATAGAACAGTTTTATGAAGATGTTGAATTAGCGATGAGAAAGGTGCAAACTCAGTGTACTGTAGTCATGGGCGACTTTAATGTAAATGTGGAGAAAAAGCACGCTGGTGAGCAAGCAATTGGCGACGAGGTGCAACAGGCTAATCCGACGCGCAAGACAAACCATGTGCGGAAACTCCTAACACCAGGCTTTACCACTTTGGAGCCTCCGCTGCGCTGTGACTACCGTAGTGCTCCCTGTCGGCGCTCGTTAGTGTCACGATGCAGTACTTCGCATTAACCGCTCCTGGATGACGGCGCCATCCCTGTCAACAAAAGTACCATGTGTCCTTAACTATCCCCTAAGAGACGCGAAGGCGAAAGCCTTGTAAAGCATGCTGTAATTCACCTTAATCCTCTTTAATCCATCCTAATCCACCTTAATCCGCCCTAATCCACCCTAATCCTCCTTGATAAACCTTAATCAACCTTAATTCACCCTAATGCACCCTAATCCATCTTAATTCACTTTAATCCATTCAATAATTAATCATTCATTAGTTGGTTAGTATCTATATAAATACGGCTGGACATGATGTAAGGCTTTCACCTTAAAACATTTTAATCGTTGGCGCCGAACGTCCCATCCGTTACATCCTGTACCGGAAGTTCATCGCCGACCCCGACATAAAACACTTTCGTGTTAAAAGAAAGTGGTCGATTGTACAGAAGCCCGTGCAATGCATATGCAATTTCGCGAACATGTGGTGGTGGTTCTAGATAGCCGCCATATCAGCTTTCTGATTGGCTGGAGGTATATACTGTGAGGAGCGTCACAGGAAGAGCTGTTTCGTAAACGTCAATTTGACGTTGCGTGACGTTGCGCTGGGTCGCCATTGCAGAGATCTTCCGCCATAATTTGTGGGGGAGACCGGCCAGCCGCGCGAATTATGCTAATGAGCGTCTAAATGCAGTAGCGGCCGAAAGGCATGCGTGCCGTCGCTTTTTCCCCGTTGTTTGGGGTCATGAATTTTTTTCTTCATAATGCGTGCATCGATCTCGAGTGGTGTTGGCATTTGTGTTTTGGGTCATCATCATATTTCAAATAATATTGGTTGAACAAAGCAAACCTTCTGCGAATTTTCGAACTCTTCACTGCTGCGTTCGTATTTTAATCAAGATAAATTACTTTTCACATCATCGGAGGTTATGACAACGGCGGCTTTTTAATTTATAAAAAGAAATGTACAGAAGGCGGCCCCTTGAAGTTTCCAAGCGCGGTGAGAATAAGCAGTGAAGTGAACAAGAGATGGCAGCGCAACCATTTACGTCGCTAAGGCGACTACTTGTGGCACGCGCCTCACTATCGGTAATACTCGGCCGCTTCTCAGCCAGCCGTGTAGGGCTGAATCCCTTGCGTTTCACGAAATAGTGATAACGTGGCCTAGAATATGCGCTCATCACCACATGGTTGATCGCGTATGCTGCCCCAATTGAGGTTGAAAAGAAGCGCGTTGGCGCCAATATACGATGACTCGCTCATGAAGTGGGAACTGGCGGGGTCGGCGGCCACGCACTGCAGCACATTTCCTTTGTTTGGCTTATTGTGGAGGACCGTACGCACGGTCCGCCTTCTTCAAGTAGGTGTACATAATACACTCAACGAAATCATTGAAGCTCAGGAAACGGCTCAAGTATCACGACTCTCTATATAGCACCCCTGCGGGGAGGGAGATTCTCGCGGTCTTAGGAATCGGCTCCACCTACGGGACAACATTATGGTTGCTCCTTTTCCCAAAAACGTGCGTCCACAACACAATGCGAGCCGGCGCAAAGCTAGGGCTGTTGCATTGCTCCGGAGGATAAAAGCCTCGCCTCACACTGTCACTTTCGTTGACGCGGCCCAGTACGAGCACACATCGTACTTCATCGGAACGGTAGTTAATCACGACGGACACGTCACTTGTGCGGCCCCCATCATAGACAGCACCCCGGCTAGGGCAGAGCAGGCTGCGATCGCTCTGGTACTTCTCGACGATGAGAGAGCTGAAATATTTACTGACTCGAGGGCGGCGGTTCGGGCATTTGCCTCTGGTACCATCACCGAGGAAGCTCATCGAATTCTCAAAGGCCAAGTCATCCAGCCACATAGAATCACGTGGTTCCCGGCACATCTCGAACCCCAACTCGACTCCCTCCCCAATCTCAATGACATCCGTCAAGCGCGCGAACTAACCCTCCGCGCTGACGCCACTGCGAGTCGAGGCTCGTTGAGTTTCGTGACACTCTCTCCACCTTCAACGAGGTTACCAAACACTACTACGTTGGTAGGAGACTATACCCTCCCCCACACGGTACACTAACCAGACCTCAAGCTGTCACACTACGCATGCTTCAGACGGGATCATATCCCAACCTGAATTTATTTCACTACATCAATCCAGACTGCTTTAGTCCAGACTGCCCTGGCTGCGGACAACGTAGTACTTTAGATCACATGCTCTGGGGATGCCCCTCGTTGCAGAGGGGCCCGCATCGATGCACTGCAGAGGAGTGGAGCTCTGCTCTTCGGAGCTCCGACCAGTCACGCCAATTTTGGGCTGTCCAGAGAGCCCACGATGCGGCGCTGGAGCTCGGTCTCCCCGTCCCGACGTGGGTGACGCCCGCGACTTCGTCGCCTCCCTAAGAGGGGGCAACGGAGCTTCTCAGGACATTCATTAAAGTTCTTTGTCCGTCCGTCCGTCCGTCCGTCCGTCCGTCTGTCTGTCTGTTTGTCTGTCTGAGGACCGTATCCCTCGAAGCCGACTAATGGCGCGAAGCGTCCGGATAACCTTCCTGCGGTGGGTTGAGGTGAGTGTTTTGTCACCGCAAGTTATCCGTACGCCATCAGGGTCCAGTTGCCACAGGACATCCAAACGGTGGGACGCCTTATGTGCCTCCGTCCAGGTAGAGCTTAACTGCGATGCCGGCGCCCGGAAGTCGCCCTCCGTGGACCCGCTGCGGTAGTCCTCGACGTGCCTTTGCTCCGCCGGCCGGCGAAGACGCCTGGACACTACCTCGAACAGGCCCTGCGACGCCATATCGCGAAGCTCCAAATCCAAGGACGTCAGCAGCTTAAAGACATTGTCGACGCGGTATAGATAGCTGAGTTCGGCAGCGAGTGGAATGGCTGCTGCTCCCGAGTGTGGGCTGCCGTATAAGTACTCGTCCGACGTGTTGGTGGGAAGGTAGAGCGTCCTCTTTAGAAGAGGTTGCAGGGCATCATCCAGACGCTGCCAGTCGACCTTTCCCAGGGTGCCGCACCTCATCAAGAAGTTCAGCCCTGGAAAGACGAAGGTCCAGACTGCGTCCAACCGCTGCCAGGGCGCCAGCATAGATGTAAGGTTGTACCCTTCTGAATGGCTTGGTTGATGATGGTCACGTCGTCATTGAGAATTCGGAAGCCCACCGGGCGACCCAGGAACTTCTGAGCGTCGAAGTCAGCCATAGCAGGGATGGTAGAACCCGTGACCGTGAATCTCGATAGTCTGGTCCCCACCGGATGTACTCCGCTCAGGTGGAGGGAGCGGCACTTGGCAGGGTTGAGGGCGAGACCGAGCTCCGATGCAAGAGCTTCAATGCGGTCAATGCGGGTCTGCAATGCCTCGAGACTGGCCGCTAAGGGTGTTAAATCGTCGGCGTACGCCAGGATGTGATGGGGACGATCCCCACCCTGGATGTCCCGGATGATAGGGTCAACAACAAGGTTAAAAATAGCTCGCCGATATGACAGCCCTGGTGGATCCAGGCAAGGATGGGGATGGGCGCGGTGATGCCGTCGGCAGCGACGATCCTCGTACAGTTGTCGGTGTACAAGTCGGTGATGAGGTCGACGAATCGATTGCCTGAACTGGCCCCTCGAAGCGCATCCAGCAACGCCTGATGAGGTATAGACCGATAGGCGAAGTTGAAGTCGAGGAACGCGACGCAGGTATCCTCATCACCGCTGCGGGCCTTGTCCAGCCGCTCCTGAAGGACGAATTTATGCTCAAATACTCCATCGTGAGGGAGAAACCCTTTCTGGCAAGGGGATAGCATGTTGTGTTCTCACAGCCAGTCTTGCAACCGCCCTCCTAGGCACTTGGCGTAGAGCTTGGCGGCCGTGTTGCCAAGAGCGATAGGATGCCAATTGCGAGGGTCGGTCTCGTCTCCCTTCTTGTAGATGAGGACCGTTCGGGAGGTCCTCCAGCCGTCTGGGGTGCGGTGATGATGCAAACAGACGTTGCAGAATGCCGAGAGGAACCTCCCTTCGGCGTCCACCGCTTCCCAGTGGTGGTACGTGAGGCGGTCCTTCCCGGGTTCGGTGTTCTCGGAGCGTCTGAGCCGGAATGCAACCTCCTCTGCCGAGAATGGATCAAGGTTGATCTCATCGGCATCAGGGGTTCGCACGAGAAGGATAGAGGTGTTGGCGGACCTATAGACCCAGGTAGTCTCGAAATGGTCCTCCAGGGCGGCGAGCGGGATAGGGCAGAGTCGGGAGGGGCCGTCAAAGATGAGTCGGACGGCACGCCGCCGGTTGCGCCATAGAGCCTCTGGATGTCCCTTGCTGTTGTGAGGGTTGATGGGGGCTTGCTGGCTGTTCAGACGAGGAAGCCGGGGCGTCGCTGTTGGCTGCAGTCAGGGCGGGGGCACGAGGGTCTCGCCGAGATGCCACGCGTACCATGGCATCCTGCTTCGCATGCCACAGGATGGGGTTCGCGAGGTCCCGAGCAGACGGGAATGAGGCCACACAGTGAGGGCACTGGTGGCGGGCCCGGGTGGTAGGGGCCTCCAGACTGCCGTTAGCGAAGCAGGCGTGGCCGGAAGGACGCTGCGAGAGCTTCTCCCCACTTGTTGTACCTGGTGATTCGTATCCCGTGTTTCTGCTCCAGGTGGCGAATCAGGGACTGTCGTCGACAGTTCCGGGATGTGCCACCGTAGGAGGCCCGGTACTTTTTTTACTAAGGAGGAAAACTGTTTAGCGTTATCTAGAACGTTAGGTTCAGTGGCTGCATTACAGTGTCTTAGGCAAAACGTCAAATTTTCGTCACGTTACGAAAGCAAATCGGGGCCATCAGCGCCATATTGTAAGCGTCGCGCCGACAGTCACGCCTATAGAAGAAAACGGCGGAATGTCCAGAAAAGAGACCCCTGACGCCCACAATGAATCGACATGACGGGACACGTCCAATGACGTATGCTCCCAGGCCTAAGCCTGTACACACAATGCAGACAAACACATGCCACGTCTCTGAATGTTAAAAAAAATGAATGTTAAAAAAAAAAAAACGCCCAAGCGCAGCTCTGAAGCATTTATGTAAAGAGCACAGGGGCAGACTTTCTCGTTTTTTAAGTCACAATTAGCTTGCATGCGCGGTTCTAATCATGACTGAAACCGACAAATAACAGTTCAGTTACTTTTACGTTTACCAAAATTTCTGAGAATCGGGTCATGTCGCGGTAACCAGAACAATACTCCACTCAAACCGAAATAAATCGGCGCCAGGGGAACTCTGAACCGGTAACCAGAACAATGATAAACCGATCTTCAAAAAGGCGAATCAAGATAAATCAATTGTCTAGTGTTGCGCACTAACCGCAACTGAAAACAAGTTGTTCTGCCGGGTTGAGTCCCTGGTTAAAATTACTACTGCGTTTTTCAATGATAAATCTACGCACAGAGCGAAACATTAAGAAGCAGTCGATACATCCTTACATTTAGACGGTTTGTTCAGGTATCTTGATGTCCGCACAGCATACCTCTCGTTGACGGCAGCCAAGGATCTCTCAAAAAGCTTAAGCTCATCGTCTGACTTCAGGTAGCCATGGGAGTAGCCGTATTCATGATGATGTAAGCCTTGGAGGTACTTTTCGATCACCTTCTGTCGGTCAGGAGGCTCGCTCATCGTTGCATTCCGCGCTTTCACAAGCGAAACAAAACAACGCACGCCGCGAATATGATGCGCGCGCCAACTTCTCGCTCACGTGGAATGAGCTGATCCGAACTGAGGCGCCGCACACCGACCGCGACGCCAAACAGAGAGGGGAAAAAAAAAAGAAAATGGTGATACGTCATCGAGGCGAGGCCCCGCCCCTGCACGGATTTGTTGTAGTTGTGAGTAGAGTGTACTAGACCATTGTCTAGTACACTCTAGTTGTGAGAACAATCGCCCCGATTTCTGTAGTTTCCATTTCTGCGGGCCGCCATTACTGCGGGCGATGGCGATAGGGCTGGCGTCCGAGAATTGGGCTGGTGTCCGGGAATATCTGTTGGTAATGGTAGCTTTGTAAGTAGCAGATGTGCGCAATATTTCGGGTAACAAATTCATTATTTTGAGGTGCTATTAACACAGAGAAAGGATAAAATGTTGGTCGTATTTTGAAATAGTCGGTGCTTTGAAATTCGTAGTACTGAAATATTTTTTACATTACAACAATAGGCTTCTGGATGGAAATTTTTCAAGCGTTCATTAATCTGAAAAAAAAAAAACTTTAACCTGAGGTTCGTGTGCACTAGGCTTGGAACGTAGATGTTCTATTCTTTGTAATAGCTTGTAGCAAAGACATACTATCGCTAGTCACTCGCTTACTCTGTGGACCTTCAGGAAACTTTCAGCTTCGAACATTCGTGTGCTGTCGGTGTAGACCGTCACCCACGCTTCCCCACATTTATTCAAGAGTGCGCCCTGTTCACTTATTCTTGATAGTGCGCGATAGAGTGGGCTTAGGTTTGGGAGTGTGTTGGGATGGATGTGTGTAGATAACGTGCGAGGAACTTACTATGCCAGGAAGTGGCAGCTATATACTCACTTTGTAACTGTGTAACGAGCAGTACTCACTCTTGCCGACGTCCCGAGGTTGAAGTACTTTCTTTGGTGCTCAAAGCGATGCAACGCTGATGATTGAGTCATTTTTTTTTTATTCTCCAGGAGAGCCGTGCAACACGAAGGGTGGCAACACAGGCAGCCCTTCTGTAGCAGCGGTCCGTGAATTTGGCTGCACAGACTCATTCCATTCCTTAATATGCCAGTCACTATTTTTGCAGCCAACTACGTACTCCATCCGTTTTCCCTCTGGCGTTCCACGTTTTGCAGCATGAATGAAGCACAGTGCGTTAGCGATCACCCAGTTGCATTTCCGACAGCTTATCGCAAGTAGCAGTGTAGAAGCCCGGTAATGGTTTCGCATTCATGCACTTTTGCTGAGGCAATGCGCAGCGTGCCACAGGAAGCGCCATCTCGTTCCTCTAGATGAAACTACTCAGCACCACCAAGCCGATTCAGCGAAGCGTTGACAATGTGTCCACCGTCTCTGGAGGCACTTTAACCCTCCACGCGCGAGCAGTGCATGTGCCGTCAATGCACGACGTCAGTGTTGCCAATGGCAACGGTGAGAATGAGCCTCAAGCGGCTGCATAATTACTATTGCAATAAAATGAATGATACCAATTTAAGGGTCAATGTGGACTCAGTAAGGAAATCATGTACGGTGGAACAAATATCTGTTACTGAACCCCGGAACCGAGGCTCTTAAGTAAAGGATGTCAGTACCATAAAGCGTCTTATGATGATGATAACAATCTTCTGTACAAATGGCACATACCCACTGTGGGGTGATCGGCCAGGAATTGGGCGGTTTGGAGCAAATGGATGATAAAAAAACAACAGGGGATGCTTAGAACTCTCTATGAATGTGAAGGCGAAAGCCTATAGTTGGATCTGCTGTTGAACTTTCTGTTGAACTTTAGCTTCCTCCATAGCAGCTTCCTCCCGACGGCAGGTAACCACTAATGGCATTTCGAGCTGCTCGAGCCTCTTTCGTGGCGTACTTTCTAAATCTTCCCCGCCCGTCACTAGGGCCTGGTGCGTCGTCACCCATAGCGATGTGAAATGAAGCTCCGAGCCTACACGGAGACGTATCCAAGGCGCGCGAACGTGCTGCTGAGCGTGCTGCTGCCGTTTCCAGAACGTTCTACGGGCACCGCCGCTGACATTTCCCTCCACCTCCCCAGCGCCGCCACCGCGCTTGCCCTCAATGCCCTTACTGCACTGCTTGACATTTCCCCTCCTCCTCCCCAGCGCCACCGTTGCCCTTTCCCTTAACTCTCCGACTGCGCTGTTGCCCTTCCTGAGAACCCTCCTCCCGCGCTGCTGTTTCCCTTTCCCGGCGCACTCCATTTTTCTGTACCTCACAACGTCAGAGGTGCACCGACGGGGGGGGGTTGTAACCCCCCCCCCTGAGGCCGACTTAACCCCCCTTTTGCTTAACCCCTTGCGCATTTGAGTACTGCAACTAAGATGTAAGACATGCAATCGTCTGCACACTCGCAAAAAGCGCATTTTTTGACAATTTCCTGTAAAGAAATCGAAATTAGTGCTGTTTAGATGGTATTGGCAAACTGTCAACCCCCCCCTGGCAGAGATCCTGGGTGCGCTACTGCACAACGTGACCTTAAAACAGGGATTTAAGGCTTTCGCCGTAAAACTTTATAAACTAGGGAAGATGTATTCTGCTTGGTGTTCAAAGTGTAAGTTAACATGCTACAGTGAATAAAAAAAAATACTAATTAAATAAACTGACTGTTTTACGAAGGCAGCCAATTGGAATCAAGAATGAAGTTTTTCATTGCAGTGCAAACATTCCGGTGGCTGTACCCCAATGTGGAAGCTCCAAATGAAAACAAGACGGGGATGTTCATGCTGAGGCCAAGCTTTTTTATAGACCTCAAGCACCCTTTCTCTTACTGAGGAGAATCGTCGGCATGCAAGGAGAAAGTGATCAATTGTGTCTGGTTCCCCGCAATGTATACACAAAGGAGATGCCACCAAACCAGCCCTGTGTCTGTCTGTCAGTGCGTGCAGTGCGGGCTGGGCAATATTATTCTTATTTCTTTTTTTATGCTCACACTAACTTATGTCTGTGCATGCGTGCGTCCCACACACACAATGCATTTCTGCAAACGCCAAGTTGGGGAATTAATATCTCGAAATTGGTGTCATCCTAATAATTCGTTCCAAGTGGATATGCCTTGTGAACTCCATGGCTAGAATTTGTAAATTGCAATACGGGCCATAAGGTAAATAGTTAAAAACTGAATTAGTTATTTTTTTAATTAGTCAATTATGCTTTTCAATTTTTTTGCAAGTAATGTCAGCCTCTTCGAGTAGACCAGCTCGTGAACTAGAATTGTGTTATCTGCCACAGGCAACCTTTAAAATTTTTTGAAAGTGTTCGCTGAGACAGCCGGTATGAGCCGTACACCTTTTCAAGTTCCGCGCACATAAAAATGAAAAATAAAAAGCTGAATTGCAGAATAAAAGAAGGTCGTTCTTTTGCGAGATATTACACGAAATAAGGCTCGTTAATTGTTTTATGGGCATCATAAATTACAGTAAACATTCGCTTACACACTAAACATGCGTGGGGTTAAGTGCCGCCCAAGGACACACGTGAACAGAGTTCACTCAGAGACCGCAAGCACTCAAACTCATGCTCATCTGAAAGCGAATGTTACGCGATGCCACTCGCTCCATTTCAACAGCGCCGTGTATCCAAAATTCAGATTACGTGACCTCCAACACTAGGTGCGCGATGAGGCAGCGTACATGAAGCCACCAGCCTTCTCGGTTCACCCTTGCATTTTTGCCAAGGACATCTTTAAAAAATTCTAGATTGGAGTTCTAAAAGATTATAGATTGGAAGGTGAAGCTGGCTGCCGCCATCTTATTAGGGGAATCGATTAACATTAGCATGTGGCGGAGAAGAAGAAGTTTTCTTTTCGTTTCCAGCGGTTTTGCCACGGCCAATTTTGCCATACGGATTATTCTTGGTGTGTTTGTTTATCAGTGGTTTTAGGATGAAACTTGAACGTGTTGACATCTTGTATGGAAAAGGCGTGATATTACAACTAAGCCAATGGCAATATTCTAGCCTGAAACAAGCTTTTATTTTCCAGTCAGTCTAAAGTTTATTATAACAGCAAGAGCGGTTGTACTGCTACTCTTCTCCACCTATTTCAGCACCCTTTGAATGATGACGTAGGGGAAAGCGCTGGCTTCACCTCTGCTGGTAAGCATCTGCGGGGGCTGCCACTCCAGTATCTTTTTTAAAACCTCCCCGATTCTCGCCCTTCACCCTGGCACCCACAGCAGATAACCTCCAAGAAAGGGCACGCGTGGCCGTGCGAGCACCCACGGCCGGGCTAGCGGTGAAGACGCGTGGGAAGCACGTGGGAAGGCAGCGAGTATCAAGATTATAGTGTACTAGAATTGGTGCCATATCAAGATCAAGTCACCATCACTCTAGGCTTTCCCTTGCACCGCAGATCACCTGACCACCAACATACGGCATGCCACTTAGTTAATATGATCAACTTTAGAGGAAAAGTTCTTCATAGCAGCCATGCATCGAAATCGGTAAGGGCACCGCCATGTTGCTACTCTGTGCAGGCGCACAGGCACAGACGACGAGATGCCATTCAGACGAGACGTGCAATTGACACAATCCTGAGCCTCCCACAGTATGGTGGTGCCATCTAGTTCAGGCGCCTGCAAACGCGTCCTTTCACGCACCGTAAATATTGCATCGAAATTTTATAAATAGCCATTGGATCTTTCTGATAAATATACAGAATGAACATTACGCATTGTCCATACGTACTACGTGTAAATGCTTGTTTTCGCACCATACTTTCAATATTTTTAGCATTCCAAAAATATGGGGTCGCAACATGGCGGCGCCTCTGCAGTTACCACTTTTTTTACCCAGCTTTTCCTCTACAGTTAGTGTACCAACTCTATGCGACATAAGGGCCACTCGCTCTTCTCGTCCTTTGACATTAATCGAAACGGGAATCACCTCCATCAACCCGCCCTCCCCTTTGGACCATCACTGACTACACCTTTATTTTGTGGACAGGAGGTCCCCATACAGCGTTACGGTCAGGAACCTCGTCCTGCTATATTCCCATTATGAATCTACACCGACTAACCTGAATAAACTGAAATGCCGCGGCTCGCCAATGAGACACTGCCTAATAAACTTGCCACTGCAAAACAGTCCTACATCTTCATATGTTTGCTGCTGCGTCTGTTCTTAAAACACTATCACATGTCAGTGCAAAAATGGCACGGGAAATGATTTGCTCCCATAATGGCACAAACGCATTGAGGGGGTAAGCAATAAGATGGCGAGTCAGGTTAGTTGGTTGAAGTTCATAATGTACAGATCTTAAAGTGCATCAACATACGCACAAAAAAGAATGCAAAGTACACAGGAGGCGCTGTTCTGTCTGCTTTCCATTCTGTTTTGTGTGTGTGCTGGGTTGCTTCAATATCTGGCCATTATATAATGGGCGATAAGAACTGGGTGGTGTTACGAAAACAAAAAGATAAGTGGAAATACAGAAGAAACCGATCAATGTAATGTGTAATACAGTAGTCAGCCTTGCAAAACAGACATAAAAATAGTTTGAAAGCTTTAAATATTAAAATTGAGCAGGAGTATCGTACAGTTTTCTTCTTCCTTGTTCTCCTAATTTGTCCCGTGTCTGTTTAGCATTACTGCTATGACAACTTTGTCGTTCAAACCCAGAGTCAAAAGCTCCACTCCAGTGAAAGACAAAATACACCACATAGGTCAGAAAAAATCTCTTTACTACACAACATCGAAAACTAGAAAATAATATCTTTAAATATGGTATAGACAAGTTGCACAGCCACCGAGGGTATTACAGCCTTCTTTTTTTCCAATTTTTTTTTTCTTCGATCACAAAGACAAACCTTTCGAAACAAAACATCAAGGCACAACCTCTAATGTAACAAAGTTTGCAACTGGCCATAATTTAGTTTTGTGTAAATCTAACACAATGCACACACACACACAAAATACGGCAGTTCATTGTGTTATTACAACTAAAAAATTGTCAAAAAATATGAAACCAGACTTCACCAAAGTGCAGATCACCTAGTAATTAGTCAAAATATACAACCTCTCACACTTTTCAAAGCAGTGAAGCACAGATGGCCAATTCAAAGAAGACAATAAGTGCAACTAATTAAAAGAAGTAAAATCATTTAAAAAGGGCACTGGAAAAGCAATCACAGCCAAGATCCACGACCACATCTCATCAGGCCTGAAAGGCCAGGAAAGAAGGCTTTTCCATCACCAATAATATTACTGTCGCAGTGCAAGAAGTGAGTGATTCAGTGTTTTACACGCAAAAAGGAAACACACTCAATCCACGATATGTCTCCCAAAAATCACATCACAGCACAATGCAGAAAAGCAGTGCTGCCGTATCTGCAAGGAGATGGCTCCAGAGTATATAGTCGACAGACATGAAGAAGGCACTAGGTTAAAGAGAGCACCACTAAGTTAGGGAAACGAAAGTGCACCAACGACGTAATACCTGCACGTGACCATGCTTTGCCTAGCAACCCCAAAGTATTGCTAGGTAATGCACAGTCCTCAACAAATGAAACGCAATGATGCGAATTCGCTGTACTTAGAATGTGTGTGACGTGCGACAATGCGCTAGAAAAAAAAAACACCTTTAGTACAGGAACAGGAGACTGCGCATGCTTATTTTTATCTACAACGTCACAACAACCCAATGTGCATCGCTTGCCTTTATCACGTTTCATTCATTGATCGCTGCGCACAAATACGATACTGCTCGCTCAATCACGACCGTGAAGATGTCGGCACACAGCTGAAAAATACAGTCTGTGCCCCTCACATGCTGCAAACGCCTAATGAGCGTGTGTCGATGCCCTTTCCGTGCATTGCAGGGGCATGTACAAAACTCAGCTCCATTTCGCCATAAGTCACTGCAAAGGCGCATGTGTACGCACAAATAGAAAAGAGCTTGCTGGGCACATGAGCATGGTTTCGTTAGTCCCTTGTATGGTGCAAGTAAATGTACACGTCTTTAGCAATTAGTGAAATGTTACATCGAAAGAAGCTGTATAGAGGCAAGAACAAAAATAAAGGAAGCCAGCCTGTCATAATGGTGCCCTGAAGGTACATGCTGTTTAGGCCACGCATACATAAATATCTTGCAACACAACAAGGCAACAGAAAAAAAAATAGACTGCTGGGACCTAAACAAAGACTAGTAAAGCCATGGCGCTGGAAGCACAGAGAAAAATGGTGCCTCTACATGACCAATTCGCAACCCCAGCGTGCTTTTTGCTACAGCAAGAACAAAAGCCCACTAAGGAAAGCAAGCCAAGTGCACATTAATCTCAGTTCAACTCACCACCACTTAGCATTGGAGCTAACAGCGTTGGCTAGAAAATATAACTTCAACAATCTTGCACAAGCTTGTCTGGTTGCTCGTTCAAAACAAGACTAAAAAAAAAAACCTCAGACCATCATTATCTTCAGATTCTTAAGAAAGCCTTAAAGGTACGTCACACGCTTCCATGCCAGATCACTTGAGGGACTATAGATGCGCCTTATGGACAACAATGAAATTATAGCTGGCCTAAAAACACGATGTCAAGCATAATCTCCTGGCTACTGAGGTCCTTTACAGGTGGCCTGGTTATTTACAATGCACACACATGCACACATCAACACACGGCAAATTATTGCAGCTTTTCTTATGGAAGGATTTGGGTGTGATATCAGTTGTAAACTGCTCTACGTCAAAAGTGATGCTATGCATGCAATGTATTTGCACCTGTGCATTGCGAAAATTTCACAGAAGACGCCGTATATGAGCCAAGAAAGCATCAATGGAGCCTCGGACGTGTGTCTTCCTTGGTTCCAAAACAGTATGGACGCAAACGCACAGCTAGCCTTACGAAACTACTCACAAAACTCTTGAGCCTGGTGCAGCAAACGTGAAGTCTCCTTACCGGGAGCTGCTCGTTGAATAGATGCAAGCAAAGCAAGTTTCTTCAAAGTGTGAGATTGATTCGTCAGCTTCACACTATCTCAAAACGATACATTCCCATTTCAAAACAGCACATGCAAAACACGAACGGATAGTGTTTAAACAAAAGAGTGGCCCACTCTCAACTTGCTGAAAGTCTGCACATATCTGTGACTGGCACACAAAAATAAAGGGGGCATCCCCTGTTCTCGCCTTCTTTCAAGCATCACAACAGGCTTCCTCTATCACATCTGAACGGTACTCGACAGGACTTGAACATACATGCACACTATGAATGAAGCAATCTCTCTGCGCAAAGGTTCACACAGCCTTTGAAATGTGACAGCCACGCAGGTAATGAATGACGTGTCCACCTGTATCTGCTTCTAAGTTCCCAGGGCTACCATGGCCACTGGCACTTGTCTCTCGCATGCCCTTCACTCGCTACCAATTGTTCAGAGGGTAGTGGAAGTGACGGGCGAAATACCATGCACGAGCAACGTTGGGGGCAGTCCCGACGTGAGTAGGTCCAGCTGGTTGAGGTAGGCGAGGCGCTGGGCGTCGCCATCATCCGATGGGGGCGGGGGTGGTGGCAGGTACAGAAACAGCACGGCCGTCGTCTGACTGTGCTGCTTGATCATGGCGTTGACGGCGTGCAGGTAATCCTCACGCGGACCCTCAAGCAGGCCCGCCACGTGGTCCCACAGCACCACACTGATGGTCGCCTCAATGCGCAGCAGCTGCAGCATGCTCTCCCAGTGGCGCCGGTGGCGAGCAACCTGCTTCCAGGAGGAGAAGACGAATGTGGCAGTGGTAGCTATAGGTGGTAGCTATAGGCAATGCTAGCTATTCCATCAGTGCCTGCTTGAAATAAACATTTGTGTACTGTACTCCGAATAAGCGAGAAGAATAAGGAGATCCGCAAGTTCAATTTCTCGTTACTCACAACCATATGAAGTAAGAGGCAATGATGTGCGAGTATGCATCGGGTAAGTTAATTATGATGTTCTCACCGAAACGTACAAATTAAGTAAGAAAAAGGGAAACGGAAGTGGACAAAAAGATACTTTCCGCAGGTGGAGATCAAACCCACATCTTCAACAACCCAGGTGTGGTGCTTTACCAATTAAGTTACCATGGCTACCTTCCTCCCACCCATTTTCTTAGGTGTTTGTCTACGTGTACAAGATTAGCTCTGAGAGTTTTAGCCAGTGCCTTTCACAGTAAAGACAAAGGACGGGAAATATCCATTCAACCTAAGGTGCCCCATAGTACAGTGGAATCTCGTTGATACGATTCTGCATAATATGTTTTTCGGGATAATACGTTTTTTATTATATGCGATTATTTCCGGATAATACGTTTCATTAGCTTTGGAGCAGGCATTGTCTGTTCCTTTGCCTACTCCCAATAAGACAGACGAGAGATTAAGCCAACGCCACTAAGCACACAGAGCAAGCGAGCGAGTGAGTGAGTGAATGAATGAGAGTACTACTGCAGGCGGATCCAGCAACCGACCTGGCTGAGCATATTTATCACGGTGTGAAGTCCCTGTCTGCACCACATCACTGGTCAGTGAAAGAATTCTCCGCCAGAAAGACAAAGATGACGCAATCACCTAACAACTTTGGGGCCATCAGGATGCTGATGATCAAACACCCCACTCACCCAATAACCTTGTTTGCACGTGGCTAACATCAGCGAGCATCACTCCTTATAGCACAAAGCTTGCTTCACCATGAAGTCTGGTGTGTTGCCTAAAACGTCCGAGCTTACATAGACACTCCCCCCTCCCCGCCTCTCCTTGCCCAGTTGGACAAAGAGGGAAAGAAAAAGAGACAAGGCAGATTATACACTGCACTGGAGTCTTGTTTTGCTGACTTAAAACAGAGGCGGAACCATATTTTTGGTACTACTAAGTGTTCATCCTGGCTAGTATGAGGCTTTGCAATACAGTTAAACCCCAACATAACGAAGTCGGTAACATTGACAATTTGCATCATTATATCGAAATTTCGTTATATTAAATTTTGATTTTTCATGAAAAAAAGTACAGTTGCCGATGCAATTTTTTTACAAGGAAGGAGCCGCAAAGATACGGTTTCATGCCATGCCTCACATTAGCGGAACAAAGCGAAGCCAGCCACGCTTTCGTGTCTGTTCCGCCCCCGCGGCTCATAGTGTCGCCCACAGTGGGACGACACTATCATGAAAAGCGCCAGCAGCGGGAAGCGAATGCTTCGTCCACCCCTCTCGCTTCAACATGTCTCCCCAAAACTCGGGATTACACAACTTCCAGCACTAAACGCCATCTCAGCTCACCCAGTCTTTGCAGACGTGGCAGATTACGTCTAAAACAGGGCGTACAGGCTGCGTATGTGCTCAGCTATGCTAAAAGCCATGCGCAGCCACGGCTGCCCTAGAATAGGAGACGCATGCCAACCTGCCTCCCATTCCGCACGATTTGAGAGGTGCGTTTTCGGGCAGCCACATGTAATTCAACTATTTGACCATCTGCATCCACGAAAGTATTCATTTATTGTCTCAGTATTCCTTCGCAGCGGCAATAAATTTCATTATATTGAAATCGTGTATAAACACACTTCGTTACCGTATTTATTCGAATATAGGGCGAGGTTCTTCCCCATAATTCTTAGCCTTGAAGTCAGTCCTCGCCTTATGCGCGAATTTCACCTCATAGTGTGGCTCGACGGCAGTGCGCGCCACCATGCCACCAAGCCACACCTAAAATCAAAATTCGCATATATTCACACTACTATGTGTTGAAGCTCCTTTTCCCTCTTTTAATAATTGCCATTTTATGTTTTGGCTGTGTTAGTAATTCAGTATTTCGGGCAATCCTTGCCAAGTCTGAATAACCCTTCGGTTACTCTATATGACCTTATATTAGTGTGCATACTTATTTCTTTCTTTTTTTTTCGGATCCCCCACTGCACCCTCGCCTTATAATCCTGACCGCCTTATAATTGTGACCGTCTTATAATCGAATAAATACGGTATATTTAGGTTCAAAATACATAGTGTACTATGGACAAGAAGTCATAAAAAGTTAAATACTTCGTTATATTGAGGTTTAACTGTATACGCAATACAATACTATATACTACCGTGACAAAATTAACTACAGTCGAATCCCGATAATTCAAACTCGAAAGGGCCCGAAAATTTGTTTGAATTAAAAGAAGTATGAATTAAAGGAAGGACTTGTTTTTGAAGTATTCGAGCACCATAGCACGATGCACGAACGGTGCGAGCCGTGAAATATCGCGGCGCGCAAGCACATAGTGAGCGTAACCGCCCACGGCGGCCAACGCTCGGTTCCCGATAATGGCAGAAAACAACACTTTAGGGAGCGGATGGCGCCGGTATGGCGACGAGCGGGAGGGCGCGGAGACCGTCAAAGGTGAGGGAGGAGGGCGGCAGGGAAGCGGACTTGGCCTCGGCAACTCCGCCGCTTCAATGGCAGTGGCTTCAGTGGCTCCCCTCGCCCTCTTTCTCAGCTCCTGCGCGGCTCCCTCACCTTTGACTGTCTCCATGCGCGCCCGCCGGCGGTACAGCCGCCCCAGCGCAGATTAGCCTGCTCGCTGAAGTTTCGTTTTCTGCCGTTATAGGAAAGCGAGCGTTTGCAGTTCCGTTGGCCAGACTGGACCTCCGCCGCTGCATTAAGGGGTCTCTCCTAAGCTTTTGCTCTATGGCGGTGTCGGAGCAATGCCAGTAGGAGGCGCCGCCGCGTTACTTGGCGCACTGCTGAGAGCATTGTCGGTCCGCGGTATGTTCGAATTAACCGTCGCAAATGCTTTCGCGTTCGAATTACCGAGCGTTTTCAGTCGATTGAAATACACATAACTTTGACGGGACCACAGTGTCAGTTCAAATAAACTGGCAGTTCGAATTAAGAGTGTTTGAATAACGAGATTCGACTGTATCTACAAGTACCTATACTACTTTTGCAGTAGTCGACTTTCATTAATTACGAAATTGGTCGAAGTATCTGGCATGCTGTGGATTAACACAGAACCACAGACTTTCTTTTTCTTATCAGGCTGCTATCCAGTACCTCACAAGACGAGCAGAAGGAATCTCACAAGATTAAAAGAAAAAAAAATTAGATTCTGTGGTTTTACGTACGAAAACCACGATCTGATTATAAGGCATGCCTAGTGGGGGACTCCGGATTAATTTCGAACACCTGGCATTCTTTAACATGCACCTAAATTTAGGTACACAAGCATCTTTGAATTTCACCCTCACTGAAATGTGAACAACGCAGCCTGGATCAAGCCCGCGACCTCGGGCTTAGCAGTGTGACGTCATAACCACTGGCATACCGTGATGGTTACAATGAGGAATCATAACATCACAACATGTAAACGTTAAATTCTCATTAGGAGGCATCATTTTGGAACATGACCAGCCCCCTATGCTCTGTGTCACTGGCAGCTTAGTGATGCGTGTGAAAGCAAAGGCCATGGACACACCTCCTCGCCGCCGTCGCCTCCTGCGCCGCAGGGCCCAATGCACATGAAGATGCGCAGCGTGGTGGCGTGCTTCCAGCCCGGCACCATGTGCAGTATACACGCCAGCTGCATGGTGAAGAGCCAGCAGTTGTCGATGACGCCGGGGCTGTCTCCCGGGTTCAGGAAGTTCAGGGGCCAGACGTCAATGTAGAGGCGCGTGCGAGACCGCACCACGGACGCCTTGTCAAGGTGCTGAAAGTGGCGTGCCAGGCACACATTCTTCTGCATCCAGAACATGCAGTCGTACACCATGGCCACATACTCGGCTGGACCCAGCGGCCGCTGCTGGCTCGACGCGTCCCGCAGGCACAGGAACTCCTCCTCACGCACCTGTCCAATAAGAACAAGGATGAAGTGGACAGAGCCGTTATGACACCATTTCGGCACTTTTATCAGTTGTGTGACATTCTTATGCAAGGTCACTCTTTCTGGCCGGTCTTTTACACTTTGCACTCCATCACTATATTCCCATCTCAGCTTACTGACATTCCGATTGTGTTCAAAAGCTTAAGGGGATACTAAAGGGAAATATCAAGGTGAGACAAATTGAAAGATTAGGCTTCTATAATAACGAATTCATCATTTGTAATGAGAACAGAGCTGTTATATGTCAACATGGCCTACCTAATCAATTAATTTTACATCCCCAAGCTATGTGGAATAGTACTATGAAGTATGTTATAGTGGAAGGACTCCAAACCAATTTTGACTGCCTGGGGTTCTTTTAACACACACCTACATGAAACATGTTTGCATTCCACTCACAATGGAAGGAAGCAGAAGAGAATAAATGAGTACTATTTATGAATTGTAGCCGGTGAGATTACAAGGCGTACCCACTTTAAATGAATTTCCAGAACAACACTAATATGGAGATATGCGCCATCGAACTTGCCGTAATGCACTGTTGTTCCACTTACTTTTTCATGAATTCTGAGATTTTAAGTGCCACAACAATGATTTCATTATGAGGCATGCCGTAGTGGGGGACTCTGGATTAATTTTGACCACCCGGAGACCTTTAACGTGCCCCCAATGCACGGGAGACAGGCATTTTTTTTGCATTTCGTCCTCATCGAAATGCGGCCGCCGCGGCAGGGATTTCATCCTGCGACCACTTGGTTAGCAGCGCAACACCATAGCCGTTAAGCCACATTGGCGGGGCTTACTCATTTTGAGAAAACGCTTTTATGCATTGAAGCACAGAAATAACTGGAACACCTATGTATTGTCCCACACTTTGGGAAAGAATATCTTGAAACTGGTTTCATCCTGAAAACTCATTTAAAGTGGATACATCCTGCAAATTCACTGGCTACAATTCATAAATTGCAATATGTACCAGAGAGTAATTAATTAAGAAGGTAATTAGTAAGTTTTTGTTCATTAGTTGAATATGTTATTTTGATTTCTCATGCTAGTAATGTCAGCCTCTTCGAATAATCCAACTCGGGGACAAAAATTATGCAATCTGGAACACTGCGATCTTTAAGAATTCTGCAAAAAAAGATAATTACAAAGAATAATAAAAAAATAGGGCCCGACTTTAAGACACATCCATCATGAAATGCCATATGTACAGCTGCAATAATGTGCGGCCACTCAGGCTGTCACTAAGTTGAACTGCTTCTTCAGAAGGCAGAAGTTCAACCAACAAAGAGCTTCAATTCATTTAATTCACCATCACCTGTCTGCCTGTCTGTTCGTCACAGTCCGTATGACAAAGTTCATCCTTGAATCTTTGCTGGCGTGCACCAACCTTGGCAGTTCGCAAGTCCTTGAACGAGCTGTTCTGGTCAAAAAAGTCCGTCGGGTGGCTGTCGTCAAAGAAGCCAAACAGGATGGTGTTGGGCTTCATGGCTCCCAGGCCGGATACACGCACCAGGTGGTGCAGCCCCTCTTGCACAGACTGTGCCATGGTCACCTCCACAAATGCCTTAACCTGGTTAGACAATGCATCACACCAACGTGTCACGTCTCGCTCCATAGGCATTGTAAGAAACCATATCATAAATGCCAGCTAGTATCTTTCTAAAAAAGGAATCCAGTTGAGCTCAAAGCTAAAAATGAAAGCCAACCACTCAACATTAACTTATGATTGCCTGAATTCTGCTCAAAAGTAGCGATTCATGAAAGGGGTTCGACATTTCTTCCTTCAAGAAAAGGTTCAGTTCTTTGCACACACGTACAGCAAACCGCAGAATCTTTGGTATCGAGTGTCAGTTGGCAATGGGTGTCTTGTTTCTTTACATGTGTGTGCTGTGTTTTCTGCTGTTATATAATCTCTTATTGCTTTAAGTGAACAACACACAATGACTTGAGGGTGAGCAAGGGCAAGGCGACTAAAAAACTGTCACCACTCTCGAATGCCCGGCAGTACATTAGAATTGCAGAATTGAGCAGTACTCAATTGTGCAGCACCACACTCTGAACACGAGCGTCTGCCAATGCTCAGCTACCCAGACAGGTTCTGCGACCGACAACATGATATCGTCAGTCCAACAACGATAACATAGGCTCTGGCATAGAACAGCATTCAGCCTATCATCAAATGAACTCCCACTTGAGGAACTGTGGCTAAGCCATAACATCATTTTTGTTTCACCTGCAGGCAAATTTAAGGCTGCTTTCAGCAGCACTTTCTGGCACATTTTTGTGCAGTCAATCTTCTTCCAAAAACCATCAGTATTTGCTCTCTGTAGCTGACATCAATTAAGTACACCATCCTGAATCATGACATGTGTTTGCATCAAGTTTGACATTCAAACCTTCGTGAGCATACACACGGCAGCAAAGGACAGGATGTATCCTTGAAAAAGTTAAATTAGTTGACAAAATATCCAACAAAGAAACTCCATGTTTTGGGGCCAACTCGGTCCTTTCCTCGGTGTTTAAACCGCGGATGACGGCCGGGAGCAACTTTGTTGAAGACACTAATAGTAAAGAAATGTGGGTTTCAGTAGGCTTTTAGGAAGTCTTTTTCCTGGTGTTGTTAAAGCACAAGGCTGACAAAGGGAGCAAAAAGGAGTGTGGACTACGGGAGGGGAGGCAACAGTGAATAGACGCTGCTGCTGCGGTGCATCGCCCGCTTCTCTCCTCTCTGTTATGATGCGCAGGCTGTGAATGTATACAGCGGGGGGGTATGTATGTTGGATGTTGGAGACGTCATTTACTACTTTGTCACTAATTAGCCCAACCAGACAGGCAATCCAGTCAAAATGTTTAGCTTTCAGAATGAGTTCTTAAGCTGTCTAGACCAGCTGCTGTGACCAAATGACTAAAACTTTCTCAAGGGAAAAAAACTCATAGAAGCAACTTGAGCTAAGAAAAGTGTGGCCAACAGATCACAGTTGTCCCGTCAGCACACTTGCACCTTGAGCTTGTCAAGCAGGGCAAGCCAGTAGGGGTACTCCTCCAGGACAGGGTCGGCCGCAAATTCCTTGGGCGAGCCGACCTTGACGTGACCGAGCACATACAGGCCGCTTTTCTTGAGGTCATTGGCGAACAGGATGAGTGGCAGTGAGGAGCGCGGGTTGGCAACCAGCAGCAGGAACTGTGGCCGCCAGTACTTGACGTGGTCCTTGCGGCTGTCCAGCAAGAGAAGGTACTTGCGTACCTGTGCAGAGAGAAAGACTTGGCTTGAACGGGCTTGTCGGCTCAATACACGCTACGCATCTTCAATCAGCAAGGACATCTAGGGAACAATTCCTGCGATATCACTGCAATGACCTGTGAATAAAACATCTCACAGCCATAAAACAAGATGGAAGTTCACAGGAAGACAGTACTCCAAAACAATGTGGCGCTGCACTGATTGGTGATCCCCACATTGAATATGTTGAGTGGAGAAGAAACGCCACAATGAAGACAGACAGAAGGACAGAAGAAGTGCTCCATTGTTGTTCGTCTTCCTCTTTCAAAGTAAAAAGGCATTCATTTTCATCAGAAGGGTAACCTTGCAGTCACGGTGGTAGAAGAGAAGAGGTGGCCAAATGGTGCCGCTTCGCCAATGCTCCAAGCGTTTCAAAACTGCTCTAGAGTTTCCACTGCTTTGTACAAGGTGGCAGCATGACTATTCCGGGCCCATTCCTCTGAATCATGATACGTGAAAGCAAACAGTCACAGAAGTCGCAAGCTGTTGAATTATATTTTTATGTTGTGGGGATGCGCGACTCTCACACATCCCCTGATGTTGTTTTCCCCACATGGCTCCTGTCTCCTGTAATCCGGCTTCGCCGCGTGACCTTATGGTCGGTGTGGTTGTGGCACAATGCGAGAGATGGCACAAGTGTCGCGCTGATAACGCCACCTAACAGCAGGGTTACCTGGGCGCAAAAGGTTGAAGGCGCTTCCTCTTAGACGTGGGATCGGTGAGCGATGCGGACGTTCCGCACATGCATCGATTCACGCTTCGCGAGGCTAGGAGCAGGGCACTGGTATGGACGAACACGGATTGTTCGAACGCGCCACCGTTCGCGTGACCATACACATGAACGATTAGGCATTGGTGTCTAGCATGCGGGCGAACATATTCACTCGCTATCCGGTCGCGGTGAGTCGGACTTCCTTGATTTGTCGCGCGCCCATGTGAATGTTCTATGGGTAGTAATTCAGCTAGCATGCATTAGTGAATGAAAGGTGCAATAAATGCCCTTTTGATTGTTTGCACTACTGTGTTGTCGTTTCTTTGTCCCAAGAGCCCGTGTGAGACCCCACAACGTCCCAGATGTTTGAGTACACTAGGGAGCTATTAAATGGTGCTGAATAGCTTTTGTCGATTAAAACAAACTGCTAGCATGAATTTGCGCAAGTAACATGCCTGCAGGCGGGGCATTTGCTCCTTGCTTTTTTTAGTTTATTTTTTTTTTCCTTGATACAGATTGTTTCTAGGGGCTAACTTGCACCGTTGCTAAACAACCGATGGTCATAATGAACTATTTTTTTATATGTTCATGACCAAGTGCAACTTTGATGTTAAGGTAACAATTCTTCACCATTTCCTAGAAACTTTAGTACTAATTTTTGTTAATTAACCACATTATTAGTATTAATAGCATTACTATAATAATTATTAAAATTATTATGATGATTATTATTACATTATTGTTAAAGCCGCTGTTAGAGTTCTTTAGCGAGCAAGCAAGGGTGTTAGAAAATATAAAGCATGTCACAACTTCAAGATTATACAACACTGATTGTAAGTGAACGTGGCCGCATCCACCTACAGTTGGTTTTCATGCTCGAGCTATCGACTTGCAAGAAATAGGAACGGCATAATACGGCAAACATTGGACGTGGAATTGAACACCTCTACCTTCAAAGCTGTTTATTCATAGCAACCAGGAACAAAAATTCTACTTTGCTGTTGCTGTGTTAGCCATATATGTATGAATTATCCTTGTAAGGTCACAAGAAAGCGATGATGGCTTACGTGCTGCACGATTACGTGTCAATGAGAATGTGCCAGTACGCAAAGGAATAAATTGAAAAGCAGAGGCCGAAACTAAAAAACTTAGGAAGCTGTCAAAGCTGGTGTAAACTCGTGCTTCGAAACAATAGGCACAGGTGCATTCGTGTTCACTCACTTTTCTTCACACAGTCATTATATCTGCACCATTTGTTTTCACTGTGTAGTGTAACCTTGAGCAGCTATTTCTTTTCTACCGTATTCTAAGCGTACTCACAATTAAGTACCAATAAAATTACTTGGTTCTTAATTTTTTAGCAGGTTAATCTTCTGTTTCTATAGGGAGCTAAACTATAATTAAACAAGTGCTGACCACGTACGCAACCTAGCAATTTACTTATAGTTCTTGCTTAAAGCAACATTGTCCATAAGCTCGATACTACAGACAATAAGATGTACACCAAATATTTTTGGCACTGCACACTCACCAGTAGGAATTTTCACACTTCCTGAAAAATCTACACACGTCGCCCGCTATCGGCGGCCTACGCCGATCGTGTCGAGATCGCCTGCACCTATTTGTAATTTATAAGCTATACACAGCCTGTTACACTCACTTTCGTGTACAAGGCTGGCTGAAAGCCTCAGCATGCTATTAAGAACATAAACAACCTCTTAAAGCAAGAAAATCTGAGATAAATACTGACTGTTTACAGTGCAGTAAAAGCTTGCAAAGTGCTTATCTAGGCCCATAAGACCGCCTCGCCACCTGGTGACATTAGAATAAACTCGAGAGCAGTGGAGACACACTCACGGTGCTCATTTCGCCACCTCTCCTATTCTACCACTGTGCCTTACATACTTTGTTTGAGGTGCAAATGTACAATAGTTTGTAGATTATATATATATATTGTGAGCATATCATCATCTTCAGCTGTATATACCCATCCTCATAATTATCATTATCGTTTGTCGGGTTGGCGCTCACTGGCTGGCTTGCACTGCGTTGAAATACAAGGGCTCTGCCATCGTACCGGGCGTCGTCTTACAACATATATAGAGGTCGCATATGATGACCTAATGCATTCATGCAATACCAGCTGCATTTCTGCAACTCATTTGCTGTTCACTCACTCCCAGGGAGAGAACATTCCAACTTCCTTCACTCTGCTCTGCACACTTGCTTATTGTCCGGCCTCATTGGGAGTGGGAGGAGAGATAATTTCATAAATGCTGCCGAGAAATGCGGTTGTTGCCCTGACAAAAAGACAAGTCCTTTTGTCAGAGTCACTGTACTTTCACAGCTTGAGCTCCATCGACATCAGTGATCCTTTAAGAAAAGGAAGTCACTCTCTTCTACACTTGACTGCAGCGATGGCCTAGTGGTTGAGCATGCACATCGTATGCGGGAGATGATAGGTTTGAACCCTGGTGCCGATTTTTTTAACCCACTGATTTTTCTAATGGGTAGATATGTCCCCTGCCTGGTGCTCGGGACTTGTGGGGGTGAATATCCCGAAAGGGGGCCTATGTCTATAGATTTCTAGCTGCAGTCTCTGGGCACCCCTCGTCCAACCCCAGACAGCCTTGGTGCAGAGCATCCGTCATAACTGTAGGAGGCAGACAAGGGCTGCCGCTGGGTACCTACCGGTGAAATAGGTACAACTGCGCTCCCAACCAGATAATCAGCCATTATGGGACCTCAACGCTTACAAAGAATGTTTCACCCCAACCTGTGGGCATCCCAACATAATAGGTGCTTTAGGACGCCACATGAGAAATGGCCGCCATGGCATTGACCCAGACCCCCCTTTTTACAAGGTTTTGTTGTGCCTATAGGGTTCAACAGGATTTGCTTGGTGTGGGCTCCTTCCCAAAGATAGTTCACCCCTAAAGAAAGCTGTGTGTCAGGCCCGGGGACGCCTGTGCCCATATGGATAACAAATGGGTGAACAGCAGCAGCGTGATTTCACACCCACGTCCTCTCACGGCCAAGGTGACGAATCAACCACAAGGCCACTGCTAAAGCCAAGCCTGTGCTCAGGTCAGCATAGCATTTATTCAACCAGGAGACCAGCACAAGGATATCTGTGTGATGTGATAAGATTAAAGGTATGCAGTCCAAGCACGTTCTGATATCTAATTTTTTCATATGATGTGTGGATATATTATGCGGTATTGTGTTTATTTTCTGTTGCCCTTCTTTTGGTTACAGAATAAATCTGTCACTAGAAGCACTTAAACTCATATATGCGCAATATCTGCTGTGTCACGATTTGGTGTTTTGTAAAACTATGCTGTGTGTGTTATACTCGTACACATACACACATACACAAGCAGACAGATACATACACACACAAACCACACGCAAGCACACTAACACACACATGCACAAATACAGTCGACTTCTGTAGATCCGACCCTGACGGGACCAAGGAAATTTATTGAATTATCCAGAGGGTCGAATTAAACAACATGCAGAAAAAATTTAAAATGCCAGAACACACCACTGATTCGTTTGCCAGTATTTGTCCGATTCTAACACGCCCCCAAACCAAACACACGCCACCTTTCTATGTGTCTGAAGTAGAAACGTACAAATGGCTTAAAGCTCCTAACTAAGGTTCAAATCTAACGAGCACCCTACTTTTCAGATTGGCAGCCGGATTCCTAAAGTCAGCTTTGCCGCACAGTTTTTAAAGTCAGCTTCGCTGCAATACAGCCGTGTTATGCGGTAAAGCAAGGCAAACGCCACGAACCCAGTTTTGCTTTTGTATTCGAATGCACCACGCAGGCTATTTTCTACCCCATTCTCTTAGGGGAAAAGGTGCCATGGGGGTTCAGGTGCATGCATGCTGACTGGTCAAGTTCAAATTATCAGGCAAAGGCCAACTTTAGAATCAAAATAACGAAATATTGGGCCCATAGAAATGCATGGGTGCCGGCCGGGACCTTTGGTCGGGATCGAATTAACCGAAAAAATCGAATTAATGGATGTCTACAGCACAAACACACAAATGCAGACATGCATGCACAACACACCATCCCTCACCTGGTGGAAGATCAGCGCTTGACTGATAGAGCCCCAGCGAACAGGTGGTGAGCGAAGATGCAGCACAATGACCAGCACCAGGCAGATGATGATGGCAATGGCTGCGTATAGCGGGCTCACCACAAACATCATTGTGCCACAGCCCAACAGGCCCAGCAACGAGCTGTGCCACGAGAAGTACTTGAAGGATGGCCTGCAAGACAGTGGAATAAGGATAGGCCTGCTTTTCACACCTGGCCATGAGCCAGCAAACCAAATCAATATGTGTAAACTGCAGAGGCAACTGCAAATCTATGCTCAGCAGTAGTATGCCATGGGTTCAGTATAGGTAGCTTCTGCCTGCCCGTCCATCGCCCCTCTCATTATACAAACATCACGGGCCATATTCTCAGATGTTCACTTTCGGGATACGTTCACTTTCACAAGATTTCATGACTAGCACCTCAGCACCTACAGTCAACTGGGTTCTTGGCACTGTGTCGAACATGCTATCCTATCACAGTGCCAGAAACGCATTAACCTGAAGACGCTGACATGCCTAGTGCTAGTCCTGCAATATCTTGAGAAAGTGCAAGTATCCAGAAAAGTGATCACCCAAGCCTAAATTTAAACGCGAACAATTCTGAAACTATTACAATGCATAATTTTGTTTCCAGGTTCACCTGCATTCATAACAGTGGCTTGATTCAGGCTTCAAAACACATACTTGGGACTACTCCATGCTAAGAAACCTGCTAAAAAGTGATTACATGTGCACTTTTGTGTAATTACGCGTAATAGGCATTCTGATCAGCTATTTCCTGTTTGCATTTCAATTTATGGCCATAGTACATAAAGAGCATGTGTAAAACTGGAAATAAGTGCAACTATGCTAAAACTAGAAATGATGACAAATAGTTGAACAAGGAAGGTCCCTTTAAGCCAACGTTTCGACGAGGGCAGTAGGGTTAGAGCAACATTTCCATCTTCCTTTGAACATCTGTCTTGCTTATACTAGAACTAAGCACACGAACTATGAGGGTTAATCACTCAGACGACTGTCAGATGCACTTCAGTTTGACATGAAAAGAAGCAGGTTCACCAACCGAAAGTTGGGTGCCGACGCCAGGTCGAGAGCGAGGCAGGCCAAATTCGTTGACAGGTACGACAGCAAGAAGAAGACCGACGTCACCTGGGCTATGGTGTTGAGGCTACCTATGAATAGAATCAGCTATGGAGAGAAACAGTGCAGCTCAGTCAGGGTGGCAGACTTGTCACATTACACAAGTGTACAACAATTTTTTTGAACAATAAAGCACTCTCACTCTCTCTACGCGCAACCACCACAAAAATGATACACAGCTGATGTGTTTTTGAGCGAATCCTGTAATAGTTAAATACAGCCAGTTTTGCTTGATGTCTGTGCATCTCATGTGAACATGCACAAAAAGGGACTGCAGAATTGTTACGCACAAGGAGAGGTTTTGATTGAAGACTTATAAAATGCAAGGACACAAAAAGTCACCTTCAACTCAAACTTTGGCACTTTTCACTTTTCCAATAACTTTTCCGCATGTCACCAATTATGGTGGTGACTGTGCTGTTGCTACAGACAGCATTAGCCTGGCAGTCAGTGGTGTTCATATATTGCAGTTCTGGAAGGGAGTGGGAACCACCATGGTGATAGTCTGTTCAATTCAATTGTTTGTTGTTGTTGGGAGACGGCACCGAAGATGAATGCAGCGGCCACTAAACCTCTAGCTCCATGAAAAAACTCAGCCTGTAGGCTGGCTACGGTCCAGTTTCTAGGGTACTTGACGTAAGAGAGTAATAAAACGTGGATAAGTGTTTATGTGGCACCTGATAACATGCAAGCAAACCCTGCACATTATACTGTTATCCACCCATTGTACAGCCCCGCACTTGCCCAAGTTTGTTTCATTCATTGGTATGCTCGCAAGGGTGTGACTAATGGGATCCAAATGATCCTGCTTTCTTTTTCTTTTTCCCCCCCCCCCTTTGACATGGTTAGTCACTTCAACTTAATCTGCAACCTGTTACTTGATCAGACAAATGTTAATTCACCTCTTGACTAGAACTGTTCACAGACTGTTGCATCTTATCATTTGAAACAGCCTGATCAAATGGTGTTTGCAACACATCAACACATTGACATGTTGACCAAAAGAAGTGCACCTGAAATGACTACTTGAAAGGACAAGCAGCATTTTAAGGGTGTCCGCACCCTGTTTTGTAAAAGGAGACTTAGAACAACATTATCTAATGACTTATCTTAATTTACAATGTTCAATAATCATTGTAGGACCCCTATGTAAGTGTACAAATACATGTATTGAACTTAACACCCCTTAAAAGAAGTAAGGACAACTTAAAATGTTGTGACTTTTTTTACAAAGTACAGGTACACGACACAACATTTTTTTAGAAGGGCGGAATGCTGGGTGAGTTGGTATTCCATAATAATGAAAATTAATGCAACACGCAAGGAACTAAGATTTTTTTTTCTTCCCCCAGAAACCTTGACAGGGTACACTTCTTACAGATATCATCCTCATGGTAACCTGCAGAGACTAAAACATACCACAACTGTAACATAGAATATGTAACCTTTGATTACTCGACCCAACAGGGAAGTTTTCATTCAATATTCCATCACTTTTGCTAACGCCATCACTGTACAGTGCTCACGGATTGAAACGCGACAGGAAAATTTTGCAGTAGAACGCTCTTTCTGTGCAATTACTCGAGAGTACCATGCCTTATTGCTTCGAATCTGGCCACGAAAAGTGACTTGGACTGATCTAAGCGTACGAGTCGAGATTGCGCCGATGTCACACAAACTACCGCCGGTGGAAACAAAAGTATGCGCATTGGTTAGGCCTACATTGTCGCATTTCAATCCGTGAGCACTGTACATAGCCTGCTCTAATGCATGCATTGATGCAAGTGCTCTTTGATGAAACATGTTTCCGAAGTTTTACTAGCCTCAAAACTGTGTGCGTGTGTGTGAGGGGGGGGGGGGGGGGGGGCAGGCTGTGCACGAGTAGATATGGTAGTTTGCAGTGATCTTGTATGTATTCGCATGCTGCGAATATAATCAGTGCCCTCCACGTGAACAAAAATGGGGGAAGGAAGCTGACCTGCACAAGAAACCATGAAGTGAAGACTGCCGCCAACGGATTGCTCTTGTAAACAAGGATGCTGACTGGCCGCAGCACAAGACCTGCATTCAGAGACACACATGCACTGCGCATCTCAAAAATAAGCAAAAGTGAGATTAAAAAGATCATGCTTATAGTCACGGTTAAGTCCCCTATTATGCACAGCTTAGTAAAAACAGGGCCCCACCAAGTGGGACAAACAAAATTCGGCAAGACGTACCGAAAAGTTCGTCCTTGCTGAGCGCCTCGAGAACACGAGATGCGCCAATGAGGTTGCTGAGGGATGCCGACAGGGTGGCAAAGAAGATGCCGATGGCCACAAAAGGTGGCCACAGGTCTATGTACTGCATGTACAGCACATTGTTCTGCAGCAACAGCCTACGCACAAAAAAAAAGGTTTTGTGAAAAAAAGAAAAAGAAAGTCGCAGTTAGTAACTCCATTTTGCATACCTGCCAACCTGTAAACTTTGAAATTTTGTAAACATTCTTAGAACAAGATACCAAGGGGAGAAGGGAGGGGGGATAGTAGACATTTCTTTTAAAGCTTGCCCTGAGCCTTTGTTGTGGGACACGTACATACTCTATTAATGGTACTTATCCTTAAAAAGACGCAACACACAAGCAACAGCAAACGTGGAACAGCACAGACTGGCAAGTAGCACATCGCTTTGGATCACAGTGACATTTCAGAGACTGCTGTTGCCGATTTTGTCAGCTTCAGGAGCTTGTCTGCATAAACTTGCTTGAAGCAACTGCCCCTCCAGTGTCCTTTTACCACCAAAAGGCTTCCAATGGTAGAGTCAGCGACCAACAAGCGAAACTTTTTCGCAAACAAAATTTACTTTTTGTAAAACATGACAAGACATTTGAAAAGTCGCAGAATAAGCCCAAATTTGTAAAAATTATGAAAAATCTTGGAGAGGGTGGCAGGTATGGTTTTGGAATCAGTGCCTGAAATATCAATGCACGAGGGGAAAACCTAAGAATTTGGTGAAGGGCTTCACCCACAAAACCACAAACCAGCTGCCTCCTACGCCTCCGCACCCCGAAACACAGTTCTTGATAGACTCCGATAGTGAGAGAATTTTGCCTCTGCCATGATGTCACGAAAATGAGAGAATGCAGTTTGTTTGCACATCTATACAAATTCTCTCATTTGGACAACAGTGTGATTGTTTGCCACTGCTTTCTCAGGTTGTCACCAACTATATAGTTGAAATGAACCAGTTAACGTGCGCTAAATACCCTGCCGAGAATGGAATGCACCTGCATGCTGCTCCATTTGCAGACCTCTAGCAGACCTTTAATGAAATTTCATTCTCAGTAGATGAAGCAATGGAGTAAGGATTCAGAGACAGTTCACTGTTAGACTAATTGCATTTGCCATCCCAAGGCAAAACAGGGGCTACGAGAGACTGCATAATGTGGGCCTGTGGCCATCGCAGTTTGAGCGTCGCAGTTCTTAAATATGCATCAACATTATGATACTATCGCATTCAATGTGAGCTGAAACGCGCGAGCCGTGGCTGGAGCACTCTCTTGATAGAGCTGGTAGCGCTGAAGCGCGACGGTCTTGAGAAAAATATGGAGAGGGCTTTTTGCCATTCAAGCAATGCTCATACCTTCCTTTCAGTCGTTTCCTTACTTGACGAAGCGATAAGACACTGGGACCCCCAAGCAGCTATCACTCCATCATAAGAAAAAAGTACAGAGATAGAACAAAAAAAAAGAATAATTACGAAGCAAGGGCTGCGGTGCACCATGACGGGGCACGTTGTGCTTAGAGTTAAGGGCATAGTGCTGCTTGGCAGGCCAGTGTATTACCGGTCTGCAAGTAAGCATAATTACTACAGCACAAACAACGGAGACATAGGGGAGATGCATAACGACAGGACCATACACTGGACCTTCCATCTTTGTTGTTTGTGCTGTAGTAATTATGAATGAATGCCAAGCAGCCCCCCACTTCACAGTTTCCCTCAATTAAAGCAGACTACGGAGAGCATGGGGGTATGCACAGTGGTAAAACTCTCCCGGACTTTATTTCGAGAGCGCTGCAGCGCTCTCGAAATAAGCGCCAGCAGTTCATACAGGAGACTACTCCAGCCACAGATCGTGTGCTGCAGCTCATGCTGAATGCAATAGTATGAGGGCATTTCTGCAATCCTTCCCCATCAAAACAGTGCCACTGTGGCTAGAGATCAAACACACAAAATTGTGCTCAGCAGCCCTTGAGCTACCACAATTCAGAAGCCATATCAGTGAAAGAGGAGCCTGAAAATAATCTGCATTTTTAAACGTCCAAAAAGGTCCTTATTGTTTCAGGTCCCTGCATAACAGAAACTACCCCGGCACTAGGGCACATCAAGCCAGAGGCAATACGGTATGTGGTCATGACCAATGCAATGAAGTGAACATGCAATATTGTTAAGGATGCCAACCCACCTAGAGCAAGTGCCGGCCGTCAGGAACATGAGGACGACATATGTGACGAAGGTGAAGCCAACAGCAGACAGCGTGCCCCTGGGAATGGCCTTAGCCGGGTCCTTCAGCTCCCCTGCACGGCACGCCATCATCCAACGTCAACACAGAGACTGCTTCTCTACCTAACTTGTCAAATGTAAACCCTTCGTGTGTGCAAGCACACTGACCATTACATGCAATGCACAAAGTAGTAGGATAAAGGGAACTTTCAAGTTCTTCAAGTATAGCCTGTACAACAACCAAGATTAGCATAAGGTACTTAGTGTAATGTATGAGCAAGAAGAAATTAAAACTAAAAATTAAATTCTGGGGCTTTACATGCCATAACCGCAATCTGATTACGAGGCGCACCATAGTGAGCGACTCCGGATTAATTTTTACCACCTGGGGTTCTTTAACATACACCCAATGCATGGTGCATGGGTGTTTTTGCATTTACCCTTCAACGAAACGCAGCTGCCATGGCTGGGATTTGATCCCGCGATCTCGTGCTTAGCAGCACAAGGCCATAGCCACTAGGCCACCACGGCAGGTAGCAAGAAGAAAGATAGCCGAAGGGTTTAGTACCAACTACCCAAAGCCAACAGATATAAAAGAAAAGCACAGAATAATTACCCTTTCAAAAGTGCTTGTGTGCTTATATTTAAGTGCATGGTGGTGTGCTTATATTTAAGTGCAAAACTATTCCGGAGTAGCCCTCCACTACGGCGTCCCTTACAACCCACTGTGCTGTTTCAGGACGTTAAACTACACCATCTTTTTCGAAAGGCTATAATTTCCTGTACTCCTGTTAAATCTGACTGTAAGCCCAAAGAAGTGTATTTGATGACACTAAGGACAAAACTTAGGTCTCACCAGACAGATAAATTACTGCTCTAAAGCAACAATTATGCCACTGTTGCTAAGAATGAAGGTATCTGTAATTGAAACAAATTACACAAACAAAGTGTGACACTGCTATTTTGTAGATGTGGAACCAGCTCCCAGTGACACAGTATTTGGCAACCCTGATACAGTAAATCCACCTTAAGTAACAAAAACCTTTTATTTAAACTATCACATTGATCAAAGTTTTTCGTGATCCTGACTGCAAAGCATGCATTCAGACCATATTACTTGAAGTGGAGTGGCAGCAGAAACCAGTGATAGTAAAGTATGAAGCAGGAAATCTGCACTGGAACACTTGGTGCTGCATACAAGGCGGTCATTTGCATTGTTTGTATCAACCTTGAAAGACAAAAAAGTGCTGCAAAAGCCGCTCTGGCCCATGACAGCAGCTTCACGAGCCCAACTGCAGACAGACATGAGTGTCAGTAGAATTTTGCCGCTGTCATGTGCCCTCTAGCTTTGTTTCAGTATGCATTTACGACTTTCCACGCTATTAGTGTGCACTTCTGGTGTTAATGTAGCTCTTTCAGGGCCTCTCCGCTTTTAGTACCAGTATATCGCCTATATTCAAGTTAATTTCCTGTCCCGATGACTTTTGTTACAGTGAATGTTTACAGTGCATTGTCTCAGCAATGATCTTTCAAAAGTAGCTAACCACTGTTGATACAAGTCAGTTAAACAGAATTTAAAAGAAACTGCAGCCTAGTCACCTTTTTCAGGTTTTCCTGTGGGAAAACTCTGATGCTGCTCTTTCACCAGCATTATTTGCTGTGTGGAGCCCCCTCTGTGCTACCCCCCCAGTCACCGATGACAGCATAGCATGGCCTTCGAGATTGTCATACCAGCACAGGCTTCCAGCACTGTGCTCACATGACGACCGTCCAGGCTCTGGAAGATGTTAATGCTCCCTACTTTTGCAGCTCATCTAAATCGAGGTAAATATACACTCAACTTTATTTCAGCTTCCTCAGGCCAGAATTCACATCTTTAGCGTCACTTTAAAGAACCCGATCGCCAAAATTAATCCAATGCTTCCTTTTAGCTTTGGGATACAGAGGCCTGTCAACTGAATCTCTCTTTGGCAACCACAAGTACCTCTATCAAATGGATGCCTCCAGTAGTCTGTCTGCATCAGATTGTGAGGCCATGTGATTACAGCCCAGGCCGCTACTTTAATTGAAGACCCACAAATATAAATAAGCCCTCATGACAGTCAACGAACTAACTGCGTTGGTTACGACAGGGCCATCATCCACGTTGTCATCCGTGATAACGACAATGAAGCACTAGAAGCTGTGGGAGCAGGAAACATGTTATGGCTATCGTGTTTTGATGTCACTATCAGTGGCGACTTCAGTCTGGGAAATGTCTGTGTGCCACAATTTCACTATATATGGTCTGCGCACACGACATTCTGCCGATTCCACGCTAATACAGGCCAAAAAGTGAAGTAAATACTACGCACTAACCATTTGGCATGCCTTAAGCGACTATGGCTAAATGGTCCGCCAATTCATTAGGTACAATGGCAACAAGGCTGGGGAATCATCGTGACTATATTTAAATTGGAATTGCTAATTAAGCGGGTATGTATTAAAGAGGTCTTACTGTAGATTATTTTTTAATCACCCATGGCTTTATTTCTTTTTCTTTTCTTAACAGATATTTTACTACAAGTTCTTTAGCCTTCTAATGCACAGTTTTCCCAAATTCATGGCACAACTAGAGGTTGGCATAATTAAGAGTAAAAATAAAATTACAAAATTACAAAATGAGATTCTCATCCCAAAACAACACATGGGTTATGAAAAACGCCATAGTAGGGAAATCTTGGCGGCATAGCAAGAAACTTATTTCAGGGGGGCGGCGCGCACTTGGCCAGGGATGGGAAGGGTCAAGACAGGAGAGGGAGGGCTCGGCACACTGCATACTAACACAGTAAAGAGGAGGGGCAGGGCTTTGTGCCACCCCCTGGCTACACCACAAGGGAATCTGGATTTTTGATTTTTCATTACTTGGTGATCTTTAATGCCCACCTGAATCTAAGCCCAATAGCATTTTTGTATTCTGTCCCTAACAGAATGCAGCCACCATGACCGAGAATTGAACCCATGACGTCGTGCAAACCCAACCCATAGCCACCCGAGGAGGGTACAACTAACAGTGTAAGCATACAGCCAAAAGGCACTACAGTCAACGTCCGATTTTTCGGACTCCCTAGGGGCCACCAAAACGTCAAAAAAATCGGGCAGTCTGAAAAAAATTAATGCATTGCTTTTACTGCCCCCAAGGGCTCCAATTGTTATAGGCACGTCCGAAATAGCTCTGAACTGTACGCCAGTATTTATTAGACCTATCGGTGCTCGTACTGTGATAGGAGACGGTGGGTGCACGCGTGTACAATTAAGGAATACATACCATGTCCCGTGACAATTGTCCCCTTCTCACTCTTGGTATGTTTCACCGCAATACTTTGCGAATGTTTCACCACGTAACACTGCTGTATTGAGGCAAAGCTGACTTTCGAGAGCTAGCATTATGCAACACGTCATGTTCTCCAAGCTTCGAAGCCACCGGCAAGGATTACAAAGGCGGTGTCGGCGCCATTGCTAACAGCGGCGAATTGCTTTACTAAAAAATACAGCACCGAACAGCAAAAAGCTTGGCAGCGAACGTCTAAGTAGCTAGACCTAGCGTTGCCGCGGTGGTGGCTACGGCTGCCAGCGGATGTGCATGCGATAGCGTAAGTTCGAGGAGGCGAGATAATCAAAATGGCAGTGGTGGTGGCTTCGATTATAGCCGTTTAGGACCTGCGGTCATGACAAACAGTCCGGAAAATCGGATGGTGAAGGTTCTTTTCATGCCATATTTCAAGACGTCCTTATACATTGACTCTATGGAATATGTGGCGGTGCCGCAAAGGCATCAGAAAATTATCGGGCATCCGGAAAATCGGTCATTGACTGTACTCACAGAATAAGTGTTCATGCTTCATCGCTACTGATTGTCACCTGATAATGTTTCTTAAGGAGACAATGTATAATAGACATTGGCAACCGAAAGCACTGCAAGTGACGCTTACCAGACATGTTTGCGCCAGCCATGATGCCTGTGACACCGCTGAAGAGCACGCCAAACACAATGGGAAAGGTGGTCATGGTCTTTGTGGTGTAGTCGATGGTGTACGAAGCTGCAAAGACAGACATGAGTGACGACACTGTGAATAGGTACCCTCTTAAGCAAGCAGCTATGCAAGTAAAAGCACTTCTGCCAAGTTTCACAGTGCCAAACAGCCCTTATAAATTTGTCATAACTACAAGCTTGCCAACCTAGTTCCCAGGGCCTTCAAGGTGTATAAATTCAATTCATGATTCCATGGTTGATTGCTAATGCCTTGATGAGCACACTACAATGCTTCTCAATGATACATGCATCGGAACCACTTGTGCACATGTTAATATGATACTAAAGCTGAGGTTACTGACCAAATAGAAAATTTACTACAAATACAAACTAAAAGGTAACCCAGTAAACTGCAGGGTGAATTAGACGTGTTACAACAAAAAGAAAAATGGAAAGTTCAACTGTGGAACATCCAACACAATTTGTACAGCTTAACTTTATTGCACATACATAGAGCGACATAACACTGCAATGTCTTATTTCTCACCAATTGCTTTTCAAGTAGTAGACTGTTAAGTGAAAGGAATAAATAGGCCCATGATTTACTCAAAACAATGTAAGAAGTTTCTTACGTATTCTGTGTAACTACAATGTGAATTCTGAACCATGTTCGACTTCGCACGGTAATGCTTTACACTGTTATAGGCCCTCCTCTTTTCGGTCATACAAGGGCATGTCGATGTTGCATAAATAAATATGTAAACAAACTACCTAACAAATCAATTCAGATGCTGGAGATGAAAGCACGGATGCAGCTACATGCAGTCTTTTCTACCAGACAAAGACATTGGAAGCATCATAAAATGAAGAGGGCTACTCAAGCCCCGAAAATCAGTTCAGGTGCGACAAAGTTACCTGAAATCACGGCAAAAGAACCACCGAACACTCATGCCCTTAAGACTTTCCATCTGTACTTCACAAAAACAGGAAGCTCGACTCACACCAGATGTTGTTGGTGAAGGTGACCCAGCTAAAGCCAGTGTATGAGGCATGAGTGATGTTGAGTTCACGCATGTGCTGGTTCTCCTGGGGCAGCAGGACGTCGAAGGCAGGCTGCGCCAGGAAGCTCACGACCACCGACAGGGCTGACACGATGACCACGCCAAAGATGACCACTGTCGTCTTGGCAAACATGGTCGCCCCCACCAGGCACACAATGAGATTGACGAAGTTGACGCCCGTGCCGTACAGCAGGTTGTACCAGAAGCCCTCGGGCAGAAGGCGCGCCACCCCGCCTGGAAGAGAAAGCAAAGCACAATATTGCTTTATAAAGGCCCTTCGAGGTCCGCCATTGTCTTCGGCTATTCTAATACCACAGAGAGCACGAAGAATAAGGGGTCCAAGAGGCTCAAATTTAATGCGATTGACATGCTTAGGATGCTTCACAAGCTTTCTGGGATTTCTGTCCAAGTCTAACCGTTCTCCTTTCCCGCCAAATCGGGTCACTGTATGTGCCAATGGGTATGTTCCACTCTTCATAATGATCATCATAACATGTAAAACATATTCAACAATTACACATCCATAATAAGACTAATTGCTAATCGTATTAACGTTGTCACTCATATCCAAAGAATGGATTGCACCGCCAATTTTTATTTTTTTTGTCCTATACCTACAAAGTAACTAACAATGTAGACAGGTGGAGAGCCAGGTGAGGTGTCCCCACCTGTGGCAACAGTATCTCATTGTCCTTATTAATTTCCTTTACCTCATAATTTCTAAATTTCGACGAAGCAAACAATCAACTTCCCCTATGTTTTCTCTGGCTTTGTTGTCAGTTTCTTCGTATGATGCCAAAGTGCTCACTTAGAATGCACAGACAGCACGGAAAAGCCTCTAATACTGTTCTTTTGACTACAGCACAGGCAAAGCAGATGGGAGCACCGAAAAACCCCACTCACATGCACTAGTTCACGTCAAAAGGTGTATCATGCATTCATGCATTCAAACACAAGCATTCAAAGGGAAATGTAACTGGACCTGGTGAGAAAACACTGAAAAACATGGTGGAGGGGTAGGTGCACAAGTGAAAAAAAAAAAGAAAAGGAAAGACTTTGCACATTTTTATGATGTCCTGGATGGTCCCAACCAAGGCCTGCGTTCTAAGCATCGTAGAAAGTAATTTTCTTCTGCTCATGTGCCTACTTCCTATGTGTGTGTGTGCATGCGTGCGTGTTAAGTTCCATACACTGTAAATCCTTAAAAACAACGCTGCCATGACCAAGCAAATCTCAAACACTTTGTTGCAGTTGTATTGCTTGGCTTTTTGTTCAGTCAGCACAGTGTTGCCGCCTCCGTGGCAAGATGCACTGACGTTCCAGTTAACACTTATCAGAACTGCACCATAATTCTGCCGGAGAATTTGAGTACGTAATCCTCCAGAACTGGTGCGAAGTACAAGATTTCTGCTAAATCTATCTAACTTAATGCTACTCAGCTTCAATCCTGCAATTCGACCACCTGCCCTAATGTTCTTCATTCTTCATGCAAATAATGTCCACCTGCCACTAATCCAGTGATGCGATGGATTGTGATATCTCCCATATGAAATGTTTAATGTGTCTGCTTCCATAAAAAAGGTCACATAGTATAAACATCCATGGCTTATCACAGGTTTGTTGCCACACCTGGTCCAAGCTAGATGTCAGGCTGCCCCAAATTTAGCGCCCACACCAAAATTAACACACCATAAGGTCGATTCAATCACTAAGCTAGGCCGTGTACAGCAGGGACATGCAAGGCCGAAACAGATTGTAGAAGAAAAATGCATTATCACCGGTTGAGAAAAATTCGCAACGGCACTTACCAGATGGGCCGAAGTTGTTGACCAAGCCCTCTACGCATCCCGTGATGTACAGGGCACTGGAGAAGATGTTTGCAATGAAGAACAAGGTGCCGATACTGCCACCAAATTCAGGTCCTAGGGCTCTGCTGATCATGACTGAGGCAACAGAGTCAAGGCTTTTCCTCCACAACAAACTGAAACATATTACTTGAGAATCTCTAACGGATGCAGTTTACCGGACTGCAATATGTGTTCTTGGCACAGAGTTATGATCCTGTAAACTTTGTGCGTCATAATTTGTTTTTGTGAAAAACCTTGAAAAACTTGAGGCCCTAATCAAAATTCGGCCTCATGTATTCAGTAGAATTAGGCTTCCTCTCTCAAATACAAGGGACTTCATTGAAATTGGCTCAGCGGTGTTCTAGTGAAAGCACTTCTGCCTTTTGCATGTATTTGAACAAAGAAATAAAATTTGGCCACAAACTGAAGCTTTCTCTCAACTAAAAAAAGCCTACATTTGGTCAATATACTATAGAAGTCTATAAGAGGTATATAAGATGTTTACCAGAAATCTATAAGAACTATAGGAAACGTTGACAGTCAGTTTAGCATACGCTAAAGAGGATGAAGGCCGAATGCCTGTGCACTCACGAGATATTCATTAAATTACTTGGCATTCTCATTGGAATCAATAGTGGCACCATCATTTTTGGTGCCATTGAATTTTGGTCCCACCAAAGGTCGTGGGTTCAATCAAGTGCCTTAATTAACTATATCTTAATTAACTGTACCTTAATTAACTCAACCTTATTTAACACCGAAGGTTGTGGGTTTGACTCCCACAAATGGTCATGGATAAGACTACCATCAATTTTGGTGCCATTGAATTTTGGTGCCATAACGCCGGATCGTCAATTTTTCGATAACGCCAGACATCAGATTTTTTTACCCATGAGCCACTTAGGCTTTCATCTTAATATATAGACTATACACGAAACAAAAGTGAAAAACTGCCGCAGCAGTATTCTTATGCAAATCATGCATTAGAAATTGCTGGCCAGTGCCACAGAAAAGATACAATGTGGGTCAGTGCATACAGTGGTCAATCAGACCTATTTGCAAGCACAAAGTGGGACACGAGGTATATCAGCACTGGCAGATTCCTAGTGCAGACAAGCCCATTGTCCACTTTAGAGAGGTTTCAGGAGACTGAAAGAAAACTACCTGCCCCCGCTGCTGCTATCATCTTATCAACTCGTGAAATATAACACGTCCCGCTGAACGCGCGAGCTTTCAGTATGGGGCAACTCAAAAGATAAGGCTCCATTCTGACCTGCAACCTTCAAGAGATATCTCTCCTGTGCTAGGCATCTTCACAGATAAATGTCAAAAGAAGCCTAGCACTATTCATAAAGTACTGATAGGTGACTGACTCCAAACAGCGGTGTGAAAGCCGAGACTGGCGGCATTAAAATACAGTGTCATCGCCTTATACATAATTTTTTTTTTTTTTTAGATTTGACAGTTGTAAAGGATTTACTTCCCTTTTACTGATATTCTTTAGGTTTCAGAACCCACTTATAAAACAAAGCCCTACAGATAATGCTGACTATACAGAGTGATCCAAAAGTAATAGAAGTAAAAGTTTCATAGTTTGAAAAACAAGCCAACAGCAGCCAAGATGCAGTTTTAACAGAAATATAAAACCCCCCCAAAACATGAAATTTTTCTTTTCAATCAAAATATCTCACAGTTCAGAGCAGTTAGATTCATAACTGACAAGTGTTGCTTCAGTTGTGTTGCAACAGTGCCACCATTTGGTTAAAAATGTAACTACTCTGGCTATAACACTTTCTCTTATTTAAAAAATCTCCTGCATATTTCTGTGCGTTTATGTGAAAACCGCATCTTGCTGCTGTCTATATGCTTTTCGAATTATTAATTTGTTCCTTTTTCTGTTACTTTTGGATTACTCTTTATTTCACATAAATGCAATGGACAACAAAACTACAAGCCATGTTACACATGACAACTGAACATATGTCGAAGGTTCTGCTTTAATCGCAGTTTGTCATGAGGTAAGCCATATGACGCTGGTGGCCACACGAAAACACTAAGACAACTGCATTCACTCACAAAGGCATACTTCATTTTTATCAGCAGGCAAGATAAACTGCCCATGTATCACACAATGGAAGAGTACAAGGGGAGAAAGCCAGAGCACTTTCTCGCAAACATAAGTGTCATTCTGATGCTTCCCAGCACAACAGTTTCAGCAAAAACAACAACTGCGACTGTATGCACAAACCTAGTGCGTACTAACCTTGCTTTCTCAATGAAGGTTTGCAGCATACCCTTTCACAGCATCTCTCCTTCAATGCTTGTACCACAATGAGCGCCAACACCTTAAAAGGATGCTGCTATTAAAAACATAGTTTGCGGAGAACTTTAACTCCTATCAGAAATATTTCTTGCAATTTCTTTGGAATGCTGCCATTAGGAAGTAATTGCAATTGTGAATAATGTAGAAGCCAGTTCTGCAATGTAATTGAGGCTAAATAAGCTAATACACAATTGTAAGGTAATTGCAAAGTATATGCAAATATCAAAACTTCATTGTAAAAGACCCTAATTTCGAGGTCAAAAATATTTTCTTGCCTTTTCTTTAGAATACTATGAATTAAAAGCAATTGCAACTATGAATTGAAATGTAGAAGCACCGGCTTCACTTTCATCTAGTGCTTATAAGTCTCCCATGTCTCAGCTGCCTTAGCTTTACCTCACTATACTATCAAGTTATACAAACCTGGTTATAGCACCAGGTCTGTATATATTCACCCATGCTCTCCTCATTATGTCCAGACTGTGATAGTTATCTCCCAATACTGCCGGCCAGTAGGCCCAAATAGGAGTGAATAAACATAACTTCAAAAACGGGACCAGGGTAGAACAAAAACGCACAAAATAGTAGTGCATTCTTCACTGAACTACACAATCATAAATAATTTTTTTTTTTAATTTGGGTATTAGAATGACAGTACCAAACCTGTAATGCCCAACGTATCATATATACGACGCATATGTGACTCAACACATGGCCTATAGTAGTGTTTTTGATATGCTAGAACAAATTTTCAGTGTGGACAGTTCGGCAAACGAATTCGTAATTGATCAGTTACTATAATAATTAGGTTCTAACTCAAACAATGTGTTACTCTTTTTTTTTCTTCTTTTTTTTGTACAAATGTACGCACCATGGCCAGAAATAAAAGTGAACAAGTGTTTTTATTCTCCCTCGGGAGGAACTGCATTTGAATCCACGCTGCACTTGACAATTCCATTTGTAGAACTACTGACGAAGTTGGGCGTCAAAAGTACGAAAGGATACAGTAGGCACCACCTCCTTCCACGGCACCATTTGTTGAGATTGCACAGATAGACAATACGGTGAAGAAGAGGATGGAGTAGGCAAGCACAATTTCAACCAGGCACTCTAGCAGACCGGAATGACCTATTAGGAAACCTGTTGAGCAAGAAAAAAAAAAAAAAAAAACGAACAGTGTGGGTAATGACTGAAAAACAAAAATGCCCTGCATTCCAACAGAAGACAAAATCTCTTGATAACTAGAAACTTCAAACACAGCAGGATGAGGTGTCAAGAGTTTCTCAATAAAACATGCAGGAAACATTGCGATATTGGTGTACTTATTTAAAAATAATAATAAAGACAAGTAGTTCAACGTGCATACATAATGAAGACTGTGAATGGTGACCATATGTCAGGCACAAAAAAATTGCACAGAAGGGCGTTTTGCCATTACACGACATTTTCAGCCATCAGAGTGAAGATGCTGCAGTATTTAGGTATTCAAGTGCCAGCTAGCTGTTAACTCGACATTTTCACACAGCTTATTTAGCTGAATAGGTGAGTGACCTCTGGTCCATAAGAACATTGTAAGAAAGTTTATCCCTAAACTTAATTGAAAATGAAAGGGAATGCCACCTATATGATGCAGTGCCAATAATGAATGCTAAGTGAATGCAACACAGAAGCATGCATGAGGTTCCTGTGCATTCAATGAATCTGGAGCAAACTTTGCGCTAGCGCAATCACAGATGTCATGATTACCACACTCTTGCTACTCATGGAAGCAAAAGAGAAAAACACCTTCCATAGGAGGCGTACTTTATTGTTAGAATTGCCCGTGCAGATGTCACTTGGCTGAGAGATCACAAGAGCAATTCACGGCAGCAGGTATACAGCTTTATAGCCAGAGCATGGCCTTACAATCTTTTAGTACCCAGAGATATGAGAACATAGCCCAACAGTGGGGGACGCTTAGCATCACGTCACCGCGTAACGCAAAAGCGAAGGCATTTGCGAAAACTAGGTTTCGCTCTGCGAAGTCGGCAACGCAGATACCTGACCGAACACAGCTGCACGCGGCGTGCCGTTACGTCACGGCGACGCGAGTGAAAGCGATTATGGCGTAAAAGATTACGGAAAGGGGTGAGCGTCGCCCCTCCGCGCGACCTCGGTCGCGCCTCCCCTTTTTTTTTTTTTTTTTTTTTTCCCGCACAGAATTCCCAGCCGACATGGTGATTAGAGCAACCGCGATATCCGCCCATTCATTCGCAGCCTCACCGAAGCACACCATTTTTTTTTAAACACTCGGCAACAGTCAGCTGTTGGAAATAAGGATCTATTCTTTTTTTTTTTTTTTTTCCCCAACTTTTCTCCCGTGTCTTAACAGGCACAATTTGCTTCGTATTACGGTTAGTGGAGGCGGACTTGAAAGAAGGCCACTTTAAATTCAAGCGCTGATTAGGCAACACACAGTCACGCCAGCTCGATCTTCGACACAGCCGTCGGCTGGCCACGGCGCTGCCACGCATAATGCTGCTATTTTACAAACCACTAATTGTTTCGCCTCGACGTCTGACAAGACGCACAGGTGCGCTCAAAGTACCGCCGCGCGCTCGCGCGCTCGCTCTGCTGTTCTCTGAGCGGCATACGCATCCATCCTCCGCAGCGTGGCCTGCCTGCCCGACGGCCTGCTTGTTCGCGTCGGGCTTCTCCCAAGTTCATCGGGCAGTCCTGTAGGAGGCCTGTCATTCTGATCGAAGACCCGCGCAAGACACGTTTCTACTGTAACGCCCTGCTCACGAGCGAGTGACTCACTTCCTGAAAGCCCTTCGCTCCTTGCGGTGGCGACCCCGTAAATGGGCCTCCGCGCGCTCTCTCAGCAAGAAACGACGCGAGTGGGGGGGGAGGCCTCCATACATTCTCTAGCGTGACGGGGTTAGCGCTCGAGAGAAGGAAGTAAGACAGAAGAATAGAAACGTGCTGTTTGGTCGCGATCACGTACCGATCCGTAGGAACAGGATCGCGCTGAACATGGAGAGGCAGACGGGCGTGAAACATCCCGAAAACGTGGCTAGTCGGCGCGTCGACGGCGCCTGACAGGTCGTCTGCTGGGGGCTCTGCGTGCCCCCGCTCAGGCTGCGAAACAGCCTGGTGTGCCGAAGAAGCGGCGTCCTGTCGTTCGGTCGCGGCGCCTGCACGACGCCCTGCGCCAGCGACGAGAGGGAGGCCACTGAAGACGACTGCGATGTGACTGATGCGCTGTTGTTTGGGTCCGTCATCTGGACCACCACGACGGGGTGTTCGGGCACTGCGAAGCCTAACGACGACGGCTCGACGAGCTTCTTGTGGTTGTGAGCCATACGCTCGTGGGGGTCCGTGCGACGAACAGGAGATGCCTGAGGCGCTGGGGAGGCTCGAGCGACGGCTGTTCGCGCCTGTCACCGCGGCAGCCGCAGGTCGGCGACGGGTATCACCTGGGACTCATGGGGGGCGAGCGCGCTGGAATACGCGCAGCCACCTCACCGATCGAGATCACTTGGCGTTCGAGTCCGCGGCTGCTATTACACGCCTACCGTCACCGCTGCTGCTGCTGCTGCTGGCTGCCGTCGGACGCGAACACTGGACGTCGACATAACGCGAGTCTTTGCGAAAGCGCGTCAGATGGCAGCACGTGCTGCAATTGTGTCGGCTTGTGTGAATGACTGCCGAGACACCTGCTGTCGCGTCCCGAAGCGCAGATTCCGTTGTTCCGTTGGCGGGAAGTTTAAAACACCCTACGTAGCATCGGTGGATGGCTCACCATCTCCGTCACCTGGCGTTTCGATCACACTGGCTATTCCGTGATCAATAAATTAAAATATCAGGTGATTCTTATCTGAATACCTTGTTTGGATCGCGACATTTGAAGCTTTGAGCGTGAGCCGCGTGAGTGTGCGATGATGCTAGCATACCGCTAGTGTCGCTCGACCGCGCCCGTCCAGTGCAGCAGAATGTCAGAAGTTTTTAATACGCCTGCTGGGACCGAGCATTTCTCGGAGCGGTAACAGTCGTCAGTCTGGAATGGAGGATAAGCCGGTCAGCTGTTTATTTGTATGCCACATCTTGCCTTCGATCGCCGTCACACACACACACACACACATATATATATATATATATATATATATATATATATATATATATATATATATATATATATATATATATATATATATATATATATAGAGAGAGAGAGAGAGAGAGAGAGAGAGAGACGTAGAGCCTAGATAGTAGTGGCACATATTCACTCTGGGGGATTGGCCAAGAACTGGGTAGTTCGATCCATAGAGTTTCTCACTATAACACTTAGAGGGTAAACTGGCGCCACTGTCTATGCGAGTTTCTTAAAGGGCGCCGTGCCCTCATGGGAATGACGGTATCAACGCTTTATGTGTCTGCGAGGCTTGTGTTGGCTGGTGTTGTACGAGGCTTCGTCTAAAACGTCGCTTTAGCTACACAAATAACGCGTTCTTAAAATAAAATCTACATAAAAGGCTTTCATTCACCCATATTACACCTCTCAATAAAGTTTACTCACCTACAATGCAGAATAAAGCGAAGAAAAGCAAGAACAGACGACAAGTTGTTCCAAAGCGAGCCAGAATCTTGTCGTCTGCCCTCCAAGTTTAGCGGCCAGCTGATACTTTTTACGTTTCATAGAATTGTGCATCCAATAGTATGTCCTCAAAATGAAACGAAACATGTTTTTGTGTAATAATAAAGCTAAAGCAGATTTTACGAGCTGTTTTAGCAGGAAATAAATCATTGTGACAGTCTGACAGACTAGCCAGGCGCGTCTTCAAGGCGTTCTGGCTCTCCAAGAACGATGCCAATCCGAATCCACAATATACCGGCGTTCCCTTGCATACCACAGCGCAGCAGCGCCACATTTCCCTCTAGGTTTTATAGTGTGAAACTCTATGGTTAGATCTAACAATAAGTGAAGAGAATTATATAATAATGTAAACAAAATTTGGGAATAGGTACGTATAGAAGGTACAGAAAAATGAAATTGGGTTGGAGTGCACACTGCAGGCATTGCCAAATCCTGACTGGCAGCTTGCCACTGTCGTTGAAAAGAAAAGTATACAATCATTGCAGTCTACCGGTGCGAACATACGGGGCAGAAACTTGGAAGTTAACAAAGAAGCTCGAGAGCAAGTTAAGAACAGCACACAGAGCAATGGAACGGAAAATGTTAGGTGTAATGTTAAAGACAGGAAGAGAACGGTGTGGATAAGAGAGTAAACAGAAATAACCGATATTCTAATTGACATTAAGAGGAAAAAAAATGGAGCTGGGCAGGTCATGTAATGCGTAGGGCAGATAACCGATGGACTATTATATCTATCAGAATGGGTGCCAAGAGAAGGGAAGCGCAGTCGAGGACGGCAGAAAACTAGGTGGAGTGATGAAATGAAGAAATTTGCAGGTAGAAATTGGAATCAGCTAGCGCAAGGCAGGGTTAACTGGAGATCGCGGGGGAAAACCTTCGTCCCGCAGTGGACATAAAAATAGGCGGATGATGACGTATATGAGAATTCATAGATTATATTTTATGATTTTAATAAGATGAAGGAATAAATGAAAACAACCCAAAAAAAGCTAATCTAATCATACCTACCTTAATTTTCTCTTTGCCCTTCCCTATAGCGCACATGAAGCTCACCGCAGTGGTCAGTCTCAGGTTCCTACACCTCTCTACTTCGTTACTAATAAATCTACAGCGTGCCAACTACAGATTTACAAGAGTGCACTAGAATGTGGTCTAGTACGAGCGCAACGTTATTTACAGATCTTTAGCATCTTTCGGATGATTTCCTGCGCCGCAAACGTGTAGCATTTTTGCATGCAAGGTCGACGCCAACCGTCTAAGACCATTTCTGCCAGCCTCAAAATAAGCTATGTCGATCCACGGCGTCCACGTGTTTGAGGATAGGCCTTGCGAGCATCGTATTTTGCGGTGCAGGAAATGCTTTCACGGTAATCGCGTAGGGGTCTGTGCATGGATGAACCCGGAATTAGGCTATACTCTGGAAAAAAAAAAAAAAGAAAACCGAGAGAGAGCCTATGCTGAGCGCGCCCGCTTTTTTTTTTTTTTTTTTTTTTTGAGAGAGAGAGAGAGAGAATCTTTATTTGACATCAAATACACGCATTGGGATACATATTCAAATGGAGGTCCCATAGCACATGGCTACAAGGGGACCTCCTGTTAGAAATTAGGTGGAGACAAATACAAAAAATGGCAAGAAAACAGCATTAAGCAATTACTTGTAAGAACTTAAACATACAGCAAATATACCTGAGTAACAGTAGCGCACCCAGGATCTCTGCCAGGGGGGGGGGGGGGGGGGGGGGGGGGGTTGACAGTTTGCCAATACCATCTAAACAGCACTAATTTCGATTTATTCACGGGAAATTGTCAAAAAAATGCGCTTTTTGCGAGTGTGCAGACGATTGCGCGTCTTACATCTTAGTTGCAATACTCAAATGCGTAAGGAAAGAAAAGGGGTTACACAAAAGGGGGGGTTAAGTCGGCCTCAGGGGGGGGGGGGGGGTTACAACCCCCGAATCCCCCCCCCCCCCCCCCCCCGTCGGTGCGCCACTGCTGAGTAATATACACCATAAGAATACAAACACAGTGAATATCAAAGTCGCACAAAAATTAAGAAAAGACGACGACAATGTAATAAATGCAGATCAGTTACACAGCGTTTAAGAGTGAAGAATAAATGAAACGAGCTCTTTCTTAAATGCTCCTAAAGATAATAATTGCTTAGTACTTGATGGTATGGTATTCCAAAATTGAACAGCCCGCTAAAGTAGCGGTATGCTTGCCATAGTTGGTGCGTACACGTGGTAGTAAAAAATTGCTGTTAGAGGCAAACCTAGTCGGGTTAGTGATAAGCAGATGTGATTTTTGCCACACTTCAGCTGCTGTGGTACCGTTTAGAGACTTGAAAACAAGAATTCCCAATTTATGTTTGAACAGACTGCACACCGATAATACACCATGCTGCTGAAGTAATGGGGATGCGCTGGTGAACACTGGGCTGAATGCTAGGATACGAATGACTTGGCTTTGAAGGCGTTGGAGTGGAAGTATACGCAGATGGATAAGTATTCGCCCGTGACGTGATACAGTACGTAATATGACTGTGGATGAAGGCGTTCTTCTTCTTCTTTCTGGGGTTTTACGTGTCCAAAACCAGTTCTGATTATGAGGCACGCCGTAGTGGAGGGCTCCGGATTAATTTTGACCACCTGGGGTTCTTTAACTTGCACTACAACGCAAGCACACCGGCGTTTTTGCATTGCGCCTCCATCGAAATGCGGCCGCCGCGGCGTAGTACATCTTGCATAAAGTATAGGTAAGTTGAAAAATGGTCGTGCTTTAATTAATATTCTTATACCGTAAGCTATCTTCAGTTTTATATATGAAATGTTATCGGAATACTTGAGATGGGCATCAAGGAACAACTCCCAGAAATGCACACTGAGGAGTGATAAGGAGGCGGTGGCAATTGATACTAATGGCAGGAGTAGATGAAAGGGAGTTGTGACTCGAGTGGAAGACAACGAACTGTGTTTTATTAGCGTTAATTATTAAAGCAATAGCTTTGCACCAGTCTTAAATATTCCTGAGGTCAGTGGTCAGCTTGCTATAGTTAACGTATCGATGGACCTGTCCCTTGTAACTATAGTTGTATCATCTGCATAGAAGATAGTTGTAGCATCTACATACAGAAGACTGTATGTTAAACTTGCAGTAAGGTCATTAATATAAATTAGGAATCAAAGGGGGCCGAGTATGGAACCTTGAGGGACAGCTTTGTCAATGGATTTAAAAATAGGAAGAACGGTAGAAACACAAACGGCTTGCTCTCTATATAAATAGTTTCTAATTAGTTCATGCGCACTATACCTACCACGCCAATGGAGTTAAGTTTAGCTAAGAGCGTATGATGAACTATAGAATCAAAGGCCTTGGAGAGGTCAATAAACAGGGCACCGGCAAAGCATCCGGAGTCTAGGGCACGCTTAATATGGTCAGTAAAAGAGAGTATATTGCGAAATCTGTCAAAAAAACCTGCGCAAAAACCAAATTTTTAGTGAATAAGATACCAAACTTAGTTAATTATTTAGTTAGTCGCTTCCCGATACATTTTGCTATACGATGACAATAGGTCGATAGTTAGAAATGGAAGTTCTATCCCCCTTTTTGAACACTGGGATAATCTTGGCCCTTTTAAGCTGTGAAGGAAAGAAGCCAGTTTTAAACATAACGTTGATTATATGAGCGAGTGGAATCGATGTGAGGTGGGAGATGAATTTGAGGTGAACAGGTTGAATGTTATCAAGACCAGCACTTGTTATCTTTAAGTGATTAATAATTTCTACTATTTCACCTGGGCCTGTTGGAAAGAGGTAAAATGATTGAAGACATTTTCTAGGTGTTAGCTCGTAGTTATGTGACAAGAATGGGATTTTTGCCCAGAAAAATTCATTTAAGGCATTTGCAATATCATCAGGGTTCTTACACACGTTATCAGACGACTGTACTTCAGTGATAGCGGGAGCAACCGTTGATCTGTTTAAAAATGAATTCATGATTTTCCAACTGTTCCTTGCTGCTATTATACCAGCACTAAATATCCTATTTGTAAAATAATATATTTCTGTTTAACTTAGGAGTTTATTAAGAATGTTGCAGCATTTTTTATAGCGAGATTGAAGGACAACATTGAAAGGATGCTTTTTGACCTTTTGTACAAACTGTCTTTTTTTCACAAGCTCTTCATTAGGCTAGCTTAAAGCCACGGATTATGTGTAGCTGAATATTAACCATGGTAGTAGAATCATGTAAATGTTTTTCGCGAGAGATGAAAAACCCTAACAAACGGGTACAACCAGAAGTCCAGCCCACCACTTCGCACCTCTTGTTGGAGCCGAAGTTCCCACGCCAATGCCACATTCTTGCGATCCCACTGAATCTTCAAAGTCTCCTTGGTCAAATATGAGGCTATTTGCAGTACAGTACTCTCAGGAATCTGTGAAAACTTTATAAAACAAAAGCACTTCCTCGAATTTTGTGCATAGCATATTGCTTTTAACTAAATCTATCTAGATCTAAAGAGGAAAACACTCACAGTTCGGAATTTTGTCAGATATTGTCATTGGTTTAACGACATAAGTTGAAGAGGGATCGGCGTGCACGAACGACGTCTTTCCAATGGGCATTCTGCACTACTGTTTCTCAAACATTCCATGGACTCGATAAAAACTCACAGGGCGGTGTAACGCGAATGTTTCACCATTAGCTGTGATGCCGGCTAGGCATTTTCGCTTCTGATGTCGAGCTCGTCGAATCGCTTGGTGGTCTGAAGGCCCTGCTTCTTCCATAACATTTCATTGCAAAGGATGCGACGCGGCAAAACTTCCACGATTATGCGGGCGTTGCAACCTGTTTGTTCCGCCGCGAGGCGAATGGGCGTAACATTGATAGTGCTTCCACTTCTGTTAGTCATTTTTGAAACCAAACGCACTCCGCGTCTCTCGAGACCCTTTAAATCTCCGTGCGCTTGACGAGCATGCGCCGTCAACTAGGACGACAGCTTCCACGATACTGAGGGTGCAGTCGGGGTGTTCCGGCCCCCGTGTATACGTAGGGTGCCTCCCTGTCGAGGCACCTGCGTGATAGAGGCACCCTAGCGATACGAGAGAGAGAGAGAGAGAAACAATTTTATTTACGGCATAACTAGGTCGTTAAATTAGCTAGCCGGTGGTCCAAAAGATAGAGGCCAATTGCTTGCCACGACCGTTTCGGCCCAGTTAATTACTCCTGCCTGAATCTGGTAGTCAGTCGTCGACAGGAGTGACTCCCATGTCTCGTGGGAGGGAGTTGGCAGTATTGACTGTGGAGGGTTTCCCTCGCATTCCCAAAGAATGTGATTTTGGGTAGCCTTCATGCAATGTTGGCAGTTTGATTGGATTTCATCCGGGTAGATTTTGGATAGGCGATGGGGGCTGGGGATAGAATCGGTTGGGATTTGTATCCAGATCGTAGCCTGTTGCCTTGTTAATTCTGTGTGCGAGTTCGCGGGAGGAGGAACTTTCATTGAGGAGCTTTCGTATCGCCAGCCCTCAGCTAGCGATACGAAAGCTCCTCAATGAACAAAAGCAGCGCCACCTCTATCACCCTCCCCCGGTACGTGCTCGTTTTCGCTCTCCAGCGCCTACTTCTCGACAATGGCGGCGCCAACACTGTTACAACATAGAAGATCCCAGGTATCTTCACGTGAGCCGGGTATTTTACACAAGTTTTACGAAGATACCAGGTATAAGCGCGATAGCGTTTAGGGCCCCCGTGTCGCAGAAAATCCGGCGTTAGCAACCGGCGTGTGATCGTGGGCGGCGGAGAAAATCATCCAGCAACATCGACCGCGCAGGCCCTCCACGTGGTGCAAGGTTTTGGTGAACAAAAATTGAATTTCTCACAGTGAAATCTGTCAGAAAAATGGTAAAATACGACTTTACCATTCGGCGTCGGATTCGCCAGCCGGATTGTTTACCAATCGGCGTCGGATTGTAATTTCAATGTACGAGAAAACCTAATTCTGCTACGAGGAAACTCAAACATTTCTACCAGACCTGCGCGCGTCAGGGCAATAGTAAACAGTTAATAAAATATAAAAAAAGTTGCTTGGGCCTTCACATTTTAATATAAGACCACTTATATTGCCCCTGAAAAAACGTCTTTCCAGCAATGCATTTCAGTTTAAAAGTGAAGCCGACCTTAAGGGGAACGGTGTAAGCTTGGTCTTTGTAAGCTAGCTTTCCCACGTTCAGTGTTGCAGTGAATGAAGTCTACTTGCCGTATGCGAACGATGCGATGCGAACGGGTCCCGATAACGCTATCGCGTTCTGCTCTTAACGGCGAAGCTTAAGCGTTTTCCAATTTTTTGTAGCGTGAGCTACACTGGCCGAGGTTGAGCAGTTTCGCATGGCTCCTGGAGAGCCACGCTGCACAGGCGCGAGGAGCAGTGACGTCACACGGCGCACAGCTGGCGCGCCGGGCGTTTGCGCTGGGCGCTTACGCTGGGCGTTTGATCGTTTGCGCTGGGCGTTTGCCAGTGTTGTATAGCCATGGAGACGGAGAGCGAAATTGCTGCTCAGCGGTGCAGAAGAGCGGAGAAGCTTAACTCATCGGATCCCGAAGTAGTTGACTAGGCAATTAGCGGTTGAGCGTAGGAAGAACGGACAGAAGAAGGCTAAACGTGCTGCGGAGACACCCGAGCAAAGGGAGGAACGTCTAGCAAAGCGGCGTCGCCAGGAGGCTGAGCAACGTGCCCGACCATCTCAGCAGCAGCAGCAACAAGACCCGTCGATGACGTCAAGGCTCGCCGATTGACTGACTATACGGTGAAACTTAGCGAAAGCGCCAGTGCGACTCGGACCTTCGAGACAGACTCCTCTTTACAAAGGTTGGTGTTGCCACGGGATAACTAGCTGTCACAATCCCCGAGTTTAGCATGGTTGCTTATGCCAGTCGTGTTGACGCTACCAGAAGCTCTGGAGTCTGTATCTATGTGAGGAATGGGATTGCTGCCAGTGAACTGCCAAACGTAGCGGTGCCAAAGCCTGTGCCGTTCAGCTTGACGAAAGTGGTGTGGTCATCGAAGCCGTGTACGTGTCGCCGAACAGTTCAGTTAAAGACACTATAGACGTAGTGGGTATGTACGTCTATACCTAGTCGTGCGGCAAGTGAACTGTGTGTGGTGGCTGGTGACTTCAATCGTGCTCCAGACTCTCTTGGTGTTCCTTTGAAGGACACGTTTAACCTGGACTTAGCCAGTGTTCCAACTGTACAGACGACCCAATGGGGAACCACCATTGATCCTGTGTATCACAGACAGACAGACAATCAATTCAAAATACTGCGTTGGGGCCATAGAGACGGCAGTGTGTTACTACACTGACCACCGAGCCGTCTTTGTGGCAATAGAGAAGCAACCAGACGTTGAGCAAAAAAATAAATAAATATACATGTGTCACATAGTGTGTATACCGTGTGTGTGTCATTGAAGCAGCAGTAAACATGATAATCAAGCTAATCCTAGACAACCAGGAAAGCTAAGAATAACCAGCTGAACCTTCGCTCACGCTACGTATATCCTGGCATAGACCGAGCTAAGCCACTGTCGAATTTTTACAGCGAGTTTGATGGCGCATATCTCCAAACTGGTCTCATTCTGGAAATTCATTCTAAGTGGATACGCCTGACAAGCTCACCAGTTACAATTCGTAAAGTGCAGTATGTGTCGTAAAGTAATTAAATAAGAAGTTAATTAGTGATTTTTTGTTCATTAGTTGAATCTGCGTTTCGATTTCTCGTGCTACCAATGTCCGCCTCTTCGAATAACCCAGCTCAACGATAAGAATTGTGCTACCTGCCACAGGCGATTTCTGAAAATTCCGTAAAGCTTAATTCTGAACACCAGGTACATGCGCCGCTCGTCAACGAACCTCTTTCACGCAGACATGGGTCACTGCAGTGGACGCGGGACTGGGTATAGGTGCCGCTGTTCGCTGAAACTCTTTAGTCGCCGACTTGTAACACCGGGTGTGCGCCCCTCGGTCTGTGCCGGTCCTAAATGAACCGCTTTTATGGCAACTTGGTTCATTGGGTATGAGCCACTAGGTGTGTGTTTCACTCTTCGACGAACATCTTTGACGCCACCTTAGGTAACCATAGGTATGTGTCACTAGGAATGTGCCGCTCTACGATGATGAAAATGATTCCCTAAATTTATCCGATGCATAGCGGAATCGAACCAACGTCGCAAGGGTTCCTCAAGAGCAGCAACCCGAGCATCCCGGCTGTGCCGCACGACGCGTTTCTAAGAGTTCGCACGCATCGGCGCGCCACGCATTTCGGAGGCCACGCGCAGGCTTCGCGGCTGCGCCGCTAGGTGACGCTGAGTGTTCTTAGGGAAGAAGTGCGAAAGAGGAGTTTACGCTGCAGTGCACGCCTCGTACATAACTCGTTTCGATGGAGGCAATACGCTGGGTCGCTATATTGATTCAGTGCTGAGCGAATTAGCGTCGACAGTCATTGTGAGATGGGCTCTGGCAAATTTATTTATTTATTTATTCGGTAACACCGGCAATCTCGCAAGAGATCATAGCAGGGAGGGAACACAAACACGTACAGTGTAAGTGTGATTAAAGTAAAGATATTAAAACGCGAAGAAATGCAGTATTCGATGACCGTACGCGTCAAGTCAACTGTAACATTGTACAAAGCACAAGTACACCAGTTAGACATTTACAGTATTGATAAGTACGCACACGAAAGGACTAAAGCAGCAGATTACGTGGTAGCACAATCAGATCATTGTGGCGCAAGCACGAATTGGTGATACAGAAAACATTATAGAATACAGCGCACTATTTATTTATAACAAACAACGTTTCACTTCCTCGTGATCACGACAAAATAAACACACTGGTGATAGTTGACAGTCCTATCTTGTGACAACTCGCATGTCCCCCCCCCCCCCCCCCCCCCCTGAAATTTGTGCACAAGGATACATATGGCATAAAACGACGTGCGACAACACCTATGACGTCGTCCCGGGTATTTATGTTCTCTTTGCTGTATTGTAAACTAAATCAAATGTTCCTGCATGTGATATCCCAACATTTATAAACCAGACGACGAGTCATAACTTGATACGCTTTCATTTCAGTTTCATGGCTTTTTTAACAGCACTGCGCTGTATGATAATGTGACCGACCTGTGGGTTCAGCTTAAGGACATTGTAAATGAATGCATTGTACGTTTTGTACCAACTATATTTAAATATGAACACTTGAGGTAAGAACCTATGTGCATTTAGGGCAGTTTAAAAGCAAAAGATAAGACAAGTAAGAAAGTTAAAAATAAAGAAAACTTGGACTCGTTCTAATGGCTTGAGTTATCTAGAGAAAACTTTCACAATTAACATAACAAATTAGTGTTCAGGTAGCTTCAAATAAACATCGTCATTTGCATGAGTCATTATCCAATTTTATGGCTACGTCACCAGAAAAATATTGAAAAACAATTTTTCTAAATTCTAGTGAATGTGCTATCTGATGAGAATCATCATGATCTGATATCATGATGAGAAAGAGTTGGATAAGAGGGCCAACAACAAAAGACTTCCTCCTACCAAATCATTCAGTAACACAATTTAGCAAAAGATAATTCAAAAGACACGGAAAGCAGCAGAGTGAGACAACGAATTGTTAAATGCATGTGGCTTTGTAACGGGTAGATATAGTAGCAAGGGAGATTTGAATAAGGTTTAACGGCATAGTGTATATTAATACTCGTCCGTGACAGAAAATGCAGAGGAAGACGTATTTTGCACGATGGTTTAGACGCTGGTTTAGTTCAGAATCGTACAAATTTTTAAAGACAGGCCCACTATGCAGCTTTCGGCAGGAGCCACTAATTTGAAAGTAATTATCACGTCAGCCAGATTTCAATCCACGTAGTATATAGTATCACTTTTGGGCTAATGAAAAGTTCCGTTATGGGTGGTAGGCAGATTACTAAGTGACAGCCTGGTAAATTTGCTTATTACATAATTACACTACGAAATCTTGCTTGGCCTAGAAGATTTACGTGAGAAACCATGTCCGCACACATCGCCACAAGTCAGGTGCAAGTTTTGAGCACATCTCGCCGAACAAGGTGGAATCGAGCTCACGACAACACAAAACTTTTGAGTCCGAGCTTCAAGAAGTTTTCGTAGCTTATCGTTATGTAGCCGTCCAGATCGGTGTCGTAACTCTTGAAGCCGCTTGTGAAGGTCTGCAGTGTGATGCAACAGAGGATGTAGTCGTCGAAGTTGATGGCTCCTTCCTTTCCCGGTCGTACTTCTGCACCAGAAGGTCCACCGTCTCTTCGCTCAGACGGTAGCCGAAGTTGACGAGCGCATCGCGGAGTTCGTTCCTGTCGATGGAACCCGAGCGGTCCTTGTCGAAGTCTTGGAAGCATCGGAGCCAGTCGTTGATGTATTTCCACAGAGACACGAATTCGTCGAAGCTCACCGTGCCCGTACCGCTGCGGTCGAACATGTTTATCATCATGCGCACCGTATCGGGGTTGAAGGGCTTCCAGGTGCCGTTGGACAGGCATTGCTGCAGCTCGTTGGCGTCTACGCGACCACTGCGGTCCTTGTCGACTTTGTAGAAGATCTGCCGAAGGTAGTTGACGTCCGCTCCTCGAGGCTGAGCTCGGCTCGGGTTACACGATCTGTAGGACATGGTTGTCTCCTGCGCGGAATTCACTGTAGCGTCGTCCCGTTCTTCGGTAGCGGCTCAGAGACGATTGTCCCGAATCCGCGGTGCGGAAGAAGATAACGGACGCTGACGGACCCGGCATTAATTTTGCATGTCAGGCACCGAATCACCGCGCCGAATAAGATGATGATGATAACCTAGCTTGACCAAACCCCACTGTTGGACAGCAATCGGGTGGCAGTATATTGTAAAGGAAAAGCGCCGAATAAGATGACGATGATGATAACCTAGCTTGGCCAAACCCCACTGTTGGACAGCAATCGGGTGGCAGTATATCGTAAAGGAAAAGCTAAACGAAATGTTGAAGTAAACCGATCCCACGTAAATATAAAAAATCGCAAGATCCCACGCTTATGTGGGAGTCGGTGTTAGGCGAAACTTTCGGTGATGTTTGCGCAAATGCTTAAGTAAACGTTATGCAAGCCGAAATGCTTGCAGAAAATGACGCAAGGGAAATGTTATTTTACGCAAATGGAATATTAGTGACGCAAGAGGAGTCCAATGCTTAACAAGTGTAACGTACGTCATTATCAATCTTATCAAACTTGATCCGACCAGTATAAATCCTTATCAGCCTTTATATGTAGTTATCAACCTTATCGGACTTGATCCGACCCTTACCAACTCTTATCGGTTGTTATCAACCTTCATCGGGCTCGATCCGAGCCTTATCAACGCTTACCGGTCATTATCAACCTTATCGCAATCGATCCGTTCCTTATCAACCTTTATCTGTTTTTATCAACATTATTTGATATAATCAGACCCTTGCCAACACTTATCGGTCCTTATCAATCTTTTCAGAATTTCTCCGACCATTATAAGCCCTTATCGCTCTTTAGCGCCTTATCGATCCGCGTCGAACCATTATCAACCGTGATGAGACCCATATAACAACCTCTCATAAATTATCATCCTTATCAACTCACTGACTGCTTATCTATGTTGCGCGATGCGAAGCGCATGAGCCCTCACAGATCGATGGCATTTCGCTCGGCGAAGGAACTCCCCAACGGAACGCGCATCCCGCGACCACCGAAATGCATCGGGGATGTGGCGTGTTTGGCATTAAATTTTCGCACAACTGAAATTTTCCTTATGTCTACAGGGCTCTAAATCGGCTCTAGATGCATAGTCCTACAGAGGGCTTTTATTCCACCATCACCAAGCATTTCAACAAAGCCTTCAGAGAAACTGTTCTCCTTGACATGTGTTTTGTACCGCCAGTACAACACGTTCATATACTGTATATATGGTTCAGACATATTCGCCTTCTGCAAGCGTGGACGTCTTGCCAAAAAAAAAAAAAAAAAAAAAAGAAGAAACGTTTATATATCTCACCATACGCAATTCGTTTCCTACCTTTTAAAATCCCATGTGACCCAACATACGACATGCTCATGTTCCTTTGGTGCAGTAGAATGTGCGTCAGGCACGCTGAAATTTTGGAGCACTGCACGGGCTCGGGCTTACCCGAAAGCCCGGGCCCGGCCCGGGTATATGGGCAGTTATTTCACGGGCTCGGGCCGGGCTCGGGCACGGCATGCGCTTGTTGACCTGAGCCCGGGCCGGGCGCGGGTATTTTGACGCGGGCCCGGGCCGGGCTCGGACTTTCTGGTGGTTTCTGGTGGAGTTATCCTCACGCGTCTCGACTCTGAAATACCTGTTGCCCCGGCGCAGCTGGAAGCGAGCAGTGCTACTCCTGTGTACTTCCCTTTACTACTTCTGTCGTATTTTGCGCTGTTTGAACAGAATGTAAAAGTCCAGAAAGACCGAAGTCGCCTCAAACCAAAGGATGCCATTGTATTCCTTACGTAAATCAATGTAATTAATGCTTTCAGCGCGGTGCAAGCGTGTTCGCGACTTGCTGATTCTTCAAAGGCGAAGTGGTAAAACGATGACTGGTAAGATAAGATAATTCGTCGCGCGGCCGAAATATGGCACTGCGTCCATCCATGATTGCACGCATGTTCTCAACCGGCCGCCTATAGCAGCAGCGCATTACGCTGCACCACGGAGGAACGAGAAGCTTAATTTCTTTCTCAATTTACTCCATCCATGCGCTGCGCTCACGACCGGTCGTGGCTGCGCTTCGGCTAGTGTGTACTAGAATACGCATGCATGAGAATACGGTTGAGTGGGCCGAGCGGCTGGGGCTGCGCATGCTTTGCAGTGAGGCACCCGACGTGGAAAAATACTGTGGCGGACGCTGCGATAGAAGTGGATTGTGCCGCATCAACGTCGCGCCGTTGGAAACTGCTGGCGATACTGCTCGGCAGGGTCATTCGTACTACTTCGCGCGCTGGTATTTGCGTTCAGACCGTTCAAATGGTGTTCATAATTGCATATGACATGTATTTATGCCTTAAGAATAAATTCCTTTCATTCTCTATTACTGCCACTCGGTGATCGTTTTCGGTCTCGGGCCGGGCTCGGGCCTAAGGTAAAGGGGTGGCAGGCTGGGCCGGGCGGGTAACGTAGATTATTTCCGGGCCTGGGCCGGGCCCGGGTCCGGAAAAGGTCGGCCTAGAGAGAGTGTCTCTATAGCCTGCTACTCCTCAATGGGGTAAGGGGAAGTGGGAGATACAGGAGTTTGAAAGTTCCCGTGTGACTGGAGTAGGATACCCCAGTCACACGGGAACTTTCAAACTCCTTTGAACCAAAGATTGCTGCACATCCATTTCGTTGTCATGATGATGATGATGATGACGACGACGGTGATGATGTGCGCATCCCATTCGAAACTGGGCGGTGCAATATGTCATCAAGCTCGTGCTTTTAACAATCTGGAGTGTGCAAGACTTTATATCGTTATAGTGCCATAGGCTACATTTGTACCATAGGCTTCGTGCCATAGGCTACATTTACTGCCGTTTTGCTCACGCCGAGAAACAAAAAATACAATAGGTTGTACCGGTACGCAGCCGCAGTGGCGTACGTGAAACGTCTTGAGCGCGCTGCCGAGGGTGTATGGACACTATATGACACAGAAATGACGTAGCCAATTACGCAAGTTTGATTTGATTTGACTCACGGTTGACAACAGGGTAACGCCACAATCTGTCAGCGTAAAGTGAAAACGGCTTCTCACTATTCGAAAGCTATTTGAAACGTACTTGATAGTAATTGAATCGATTTAGTAGTATCGGTCTCGAAAGTCACTATTCGCACACCTCAAGAAACGTACAATATTTGAGCTTAAGCTAAAGTTGTCCCTGAGATGTCCTTACACCTGGTTTCATCAACGTTTTTGCGACATTACGACACAGAAAAAAAATTCGCTATATTTTTGTTGCACAACGTTGTTCATATGGAAATAAGGGTGCTGCATGCCTTGCTTCTGGTTGCGCTGGCAGGAACGGAGCGAGCCAATGCATTATAATGTCGCGACGCACGCACCGCCAGAGGGGGTACAGAACTGAAAACAGGTTCTAAAGAACGAGCACTGTGATTACTTATTCAGGCTGCTCTGATGCTTGCTAATAACATTTATCGTGTTTCAAGGCCTTGTTTCTTCTTTTGACAAAAGGGCCTCAAGTTAAATCTGCCCTGTCGGCGCATGCTTACTTAGGCCCATCTTTTTTTTTTTTTATTGAGTAACACAATGCACGTTCCTTACTAACGTCCTACCAACTTCAAACCTTCGTCATCCAAACCTGCACCAACGCACCTAGCTCACTCGTTCAAACTCAGCCATATGTGTCATTGTTTGTGGGGCAAAAAGTGAGAGAACACTCGGACAGAAAGAGCCCCAAACTTTCCACCAATTTTATTTCCTGAAATTGCGCACATTCATGACCTTGAGCTGGAAGATGTGCAAGAGGAGTAGGACGTAAAGAAGGTACAGACGATGACACTGAGGATTAAATCTTTATTAACCCAAAACCAGCATACGTAGTGTACCGCTCAAAAAGAAAAAGAAAAAAGAAACGCCGGAAAAGACGGAAGAGGACCATGCGTGGAAGTTATGAACGAAATCACTCATAGAAATCATATAGCTCTTTCGAAGGTAGCGAAATGGACGGGTATAGCTTACGCATGCATAGCCACATTTAGGTGGAAGACTTCGTATATCACTTGTGGGCGCGCTCCTTATAAGGTAATTCGACATGATTGTGCAAATCAGTCTGCTGTATGGACCACCACCTCCTCAAAGAGGCAGGACGTTTGTCGAGTAAACCCCTAAGCAAGAGAAAGCATTCATTTGGACCATCGAGGTCGTTGCTCTTGTGGTCGAGCGGGTAGTGTCCTCATTCCAGGACTCCACTGGCCATATGGCTGCTCGACAAACTTGCTGGACGAGAGCTTCTTGTCCCGCCAGGGGATCGCCGGTCAGCTGTACCTCCCACCGCTCAAATGACGTGCTTGGCGTCGTTAAGTGTTGAGGTTTGCCCCCCGCCCCCGAGATGTGAATAGGCGTGTGTCGCCGCACCAGGGGCAGAAGCCGCGATATGTTTGTGGGTACATTTTGCTGTTTTTTGTTAGGGGGAGGATAAATCCTGCGGTTGAGCCGCTGGATCTCGAGGCGGTCGCAGTAATTGGATGGCAGGGGCATGAAGGTAAATGGTGGGGATTGATCAGACGATTGGTTTTGCCCCACTCGGTTGATTAGCGCTCGAGCTAAGGCGTTCGCCCTTTCATTCCCCTCCAGTCCCGCGTGGCACGGCGTCCACGTGATTTGATATGGGATTCTTGCAGCCTCGGGCCTAGAATTTGAGCCGCCGGCAGCGGTGTTCGTGCGTTGGTAAAGTTACGGCAGGTCTGTTGCGAGTCGGTAACGACATGAACTTCCCTGCCCACCCTGTCTTGTTGCTTTATTACTAGCGCCACGGTTATAGTCTCAGCCGCAGCTGGGGTCTCTGCCCTGACGAAGGCCGCCAGGGTCAAGGAGTTCTCTCTCCCGTTCACGGCGGCTACCACGAAGAGGCGTCCTTCAGGGTACGCCGCAACGTCCACGTACGTTACGTACGGGTCACCCTTGAATTGTCGGCGCTGTATGTCGACGCGAGCCTTGCGGCGTCCTTCGTGGAGTTCATGACTCATGTGCTTTGGTATGGGATTCGCCTTGATCTTGCTTCTGACCTCGGGCGGGAGTGATCGTTGCCCATCGAGGGCACGGAGCTCCGTTACCATTCCGGCCCGGTGGAGGATGGCTCTTCCCGCCGCCCTGTTCTGTAGTCTGGCTTTTTGCGAAGCCATAACCGCGTCCGACAGCTCAGCGAAGGCGTTGTGGATCCACTCTCCAATGTTGTCAACGCGGCTTAAGTCATGGATCCAGGGTCTCAAAGAGGCGTGACGTAATTCTAGCGCACTCCTCTCGCATTTACCGCTAAATCGGCACTGAACTTATTAATGCTCGTTGGCGAGTGGTCTACTCCTCTAATCTGCAGGGATGCTGGTTACGATAACGCTAACGCTTGGAAGCAGAGGGGCAGCGGGACACTCCCACGGTGTGTGTGCATGTATTCGAAGGGTATATAGAGCGCTCCTCATTGTCTGCAGATTGAGGAGCCTGGATCCCTGTTAACGTAATGTGTATTAGTGTGGGTTGGGTAAAATGTGCGCGCGCATGAGTGAGGTTTTTGTTGACGGAGAATAAATCAAAAGCAAGCAGCAGAAGTAATTAACGTTGCTCGTACCGTGGTCGGGATCTCAACTTGCATTCGGGAAGCTTCACGTCAGTGCTTTGGTTTCCTGTTTATTCGTGTAAAACTACATACATTGCACGATATCGTGGACTGCTCGACTTCGCGGCATATAATTCGAATCCGTCATCTGGACAACCACTATCGGCGGTGGGTGTTCGTATAGACTACGAAGCCTAACCATGATGGCTTCTGACAGCCTTATTGTTAACAGTATTTAATAGGTTTGGCCGTAGTATGACGTCTTTCTTTGCTTGGTATATTGCGGAAGAAAACGTAAAAACAAGAAAATATGCGCCAAAAGCAGCTGCAATTACCCACATTTGAGCTGGTCTAGGACGATGGCTAGAATGAGAACCACACTTCCCCGTAACAAGGGAAAAAAAGAGCAAGAAAAAAAAAAGAAGAAAGAAAGAGCCGACACTAGTATCTCATGAGTCATAATAGGGCCGTAACGATACTGTATGCCTGTATTTGCATAGCGCAACATCCAAATTCGCTAAATGTCTATCACTTCGCGTCTGTATAGGCGTTCAGAAGACGCTGCACTTGTGGGTCGGGTTGAGCACAGTCTCTGGCGAGCAGTCGAAGGCCTGAGAGAAGCGCGGCACGTGACGCAGCACGTCACTGCAGGGGTCTCCCTCGACGCCGGGCTCCTCCCGACCCGGGCACTTGACGAAGCACCACGTGATCAGCAGCACCTGCGCGGACGCGCGTTATCCGAAGCTCGTTAGCAGAGCTGCGTGGCTGAGCTTTTCTGAATTTTCGAATGGCAATTCGTATTACTTCCTTTTTTTTTTAATATAATGAACTAGCATAGACGAGGAGGCCTGCCGAGAACTACGAAGTCACGGACCACGTTCAAGAACCAGAGGTAATCAAATTTAACACCACTCGTCCCCTCTACGGCCACATGTCGTCCACAGCCTTGGGGCGTTAAACTAGATTATGTGAACAGAAGTCACAGGAAGCTGGCGCGGAGAGTTAGAAGTGCCATCACCCCTTGTCTTCTGATTTCAGTTTACGGTAGAAGTCACATATCGCCCATCCTTGTCAAAATTGTCGATGCAAAGGAAACAAACAAACCATTTTATTGCGATAGCAATTATATGGACACTTCAACCGGATTTCTGCCGTCGGCGTCGCCGTCGCCGTCGCCGTGAGGTTCCGTATAGATAAAATCTTCACCGCGCGCCGTATGCCCGAGCGGAAGCGTGCGGGGACGCGCGCTATCACGGAGAGCGAACGCACTCAATCTCCCACGCGCAAGCAACGCAGCGGGAAGCCAGCGCCGGAGGGAGCGGGGGGGGGGGGGGGCACTTTTACTCTGCCAACAACCGCGCGCGTCGCTCGACCGCACCGTCGCTTATCTCTACCACGCGCAAGCAAGGAAGCGGGAAGCCAGCGCCGGAGGGAGCGGAAGGGGGGGGGGGGGCGCACTTCTACTCTGCCAACAACCGCGCTCGTCGCTCGCCGCACCGTCTCTCATCTCCACACGGCTCCGACCTTTATGCACTGTGCATTCGCCGCTCAGTTTCTGTTGAAGCGATAGACCGCACGTACCTTCGCCCGCTGCAGCGTATGGGCTTGCTGCCAGCGTTTTGACAGTCGTTGTCTGCAGTCATTCAGTGTTATCTATTCATGTTTGTTTGTGCGCGCTCACACCACGCTTGTTCATTCAGTTAGTAATAGTCGGGCCACATTTTCCAACGCACGCTACACATGTAATGCTGCCCGGATCGGCAGTGCAGCGCTACAGGTGTGTCCCTTCGCACGCGCGCTGCCCACGGGAAGCGCTTCTCATCAACACCACCGTTTCACACGCGCCTTCTCGTGGTCATCGAGTCTCTCTTCATGTCGGTCTACTTACGCCGCAGCACACCTGCTTACTTAATCAGCTCATGTTTACTACAATTCATATTGCTACCAAAGCCGCTCAACTTACTTCGTATGACATTGCTGTGTTGCTATCGCATTTATTGCTTCGCCCTTAGGGCGAAACTGTGACATTTTTTATACGTGTAAGGTTTCCGATGAAAATTATCTTGACCCAAATAGACTAAGGTCTTTGGCTGCGGGAGTACTGTGATAGGCTCGTCAATGCATTCCTGCTCCGTGGTTGCGTCTTGTGATTTGTAGATTGCAGTGGGCCCTCTCCTAGCATTATAGCTATATATATGGCTCAAATCACGCGTTGAAATGTGTTTCACTTCTAATGAATGGATGAGTAAAACTGTCATTTGGAGAAGAAGTGGCTCTATGGCCTGGTTAGGACACGGGGGCTGCTGTGCGGGGTTATTGATGCGACAGTAAAGAAATCCTTGGAAAATTCTGCACCTGGATCGCTGACAACTGCGGCGTCACCAGCCACCGGTCGTCCTCACCGCGACTCGAGCGTACGAAGGCGTCCAGCACGGCCTCCACGGAAGCCAGCTCGGCCATAAGCAAGTCTGGAGACGCCGGGCTGGCCGGGGAGGTCGACGAGAACTTGAGGCACGATCGCGACTCGTTCAGCGCTGCCTCGGCGTCCGGCAGGTGGCGGTAGAAGCGGAAGGCCAACTCAGCCGAGGCAACGCCCACCTGAAGATAGGTCGCATGAGTTGGCCTTTGCGAGGCCGTTTATACCTTTATAAGTTGCTCTGACAAGAATAGGTTTAGCGTGCCAAACAGTCTTAATGGGACGCTGAATCGTTTGAAACTTGAGCAACGCGGCGGAGTAAGTGTGACTCCTCAAGAGGAGTGAATTCCTGAACGGAATATTTGAAAGAAATTTAAAAAGAACGTAGATAAAAATAGTGCGACGTCCCCATTCCGTCCTCATCTAATCGACGACCCTCAGCTGGGTTGGCGCCGATAGCGCGCAATGCCTTGACACGACCGGAGTCCGGCCATGGCCAAGTGCAATTTCTTTTTACAGCGAATCTGTATATGGCTACCCCGGCAAATTTTCTGCGTCCGTGCGAGTACACCGTCGCGTCGACAAAGACAAAATTTCGTCTCCAGAGCTAGTAAAAGAATTAACAGAATTATGTTTTCTCGTACGTTCAAATTAAAATCCGATGCTATCATGTCTGCAGGTTGTGTGTAAGTCGTACTTTACAAATTTTGTGGCGCACTTTACTTTGAGAAATTGAATGAATTCAATAACGCACTTGCGCCAAGCGGAGGGGGGGGGGGGGGGGGTCTACTAGAATGAGGATATATGCTACACTCCGGCACACCTGCGTGAACGCGTGACGAACGTGTGCACACGATGTATCTGTCCTTGATACATAGATCGTGTATCAGGACAGTGCTGGCTACACCGCGATGGGGCAGTGACTGCAGCATCTTTCGTGTTTAGTATTTAACTCTACTTTTACAAGTTCTCCCACCCTTAAATGGAGTCATGGCTATAAAATAAAGCATTGTTCCAGATGATTGAAGCCAGGTTTGTCGCCCCAACACGTGATCGTCCCGTCAAAGCGTGAGGTATAGGTTTTAGTGCTCCCAGTTGCGTCTGCGCTAATGTCCGAACTCTGCAGGCAGAGCAGCCAAACATAAGCGCATCTACGAAAAACTACCACGAACCAAACATTCTCGCCCTACACGCTGAGACTCGTAGGTGACGAGTTGGGCCGACTTTGCAAGGGAAAAAGCAAAATGAATGGCTTCACCTGACGTAATGCTTCCTCTCTAGTTTATTTTGTTCCTATAAGAAGTGTACGTTTACTCCAAGGCACTGAAACTTGTGAATTCCTTCTTTTCTTTTTTTTTTTTTTTTTGTTGTAATAAGTATTATTAAGTGGAATCGTTCGTCCGACGTGCCAGTGTCAAGTGTGAATAAAGATGCGTTTTATACAGACCTGTGATGTGGTCTACGCTAATGGAGCCGTGGCGACCTCAGAGATTGCACTGGTCCACCGTTGCAATCTCGGAGGCCACGGTAGAGTCAGAGTTTTCCTAGAAAAGTCGCTAGAGGGAACTTTGGCGCTGCGATAGTCCTGCCTCCATGGGAATGACAGTTAGTGCACGTATTTGTCTAATGTGTGTGCTGTGGCTTCAAATGCTCTTGCGACGTCAATTATTACGCTTTATCTTTCTAAAATTCCCAAGCACTAAACGTTTTCTAAACACATGCGCAATCATTCTCAAGTGGTTGCATTTATAACGTGATACTGAAGCGAATAGCTTTCATTGCCTTTTTCGGCCACGTTTGTCTTGGTGGTGGTGCTCGCTCACTTTCACCGTCGTTTCAGAGATGCCACAGCAAAGATGCCACAGCAAAGGGCGCGACGTGCTCTCTCTCAACCGTTGCGATGCGCGTTCGTCCGCGAAACGCCAACGTAGCTCCTTGAGACGCACGAGCTGTCGCGCGAGAGTTGTGTGGATAGAGTCCTATTAGTTGGAGAAAACTCACATATGACAAATTGGCTTGTATGGAAAGTTACCTATGCTACAGCTTCGGATTCGCTGGTTAACGACTCTGCTCTCTGCGGTTTTACGCAATGAAACAACACACGCTACCTGGATATCCTCGCTGCAACAAGTATACGCCACCTTCGAGCAAATCATTGCTTTGAACAACGCGAATAGGTTTGCAGAAGCGCTCCGCTATTCGCCTGCATTCACAATCATCGTCGGTGGTTTCTGCATAACTTCTTGTTTCGTGAAAATGATCAGTGCTCAAAATGTTCAAACATTCTTTTCGTTCGACATGCGAGTAATGCAACCGACGTTCAATGGAATAACCGAATGTCAGCCTCCGCGGAAATTTGTATATATATGCCATCTGTATAAACCCCTGCAGTTGCTCTGGGAACCCGCAAGAATTCTTGTAAAAATTATCCTAGATCTCATTGAAGACGTTTCAAAACAAATTACATAAGAAGTCACATTTCGTTCATAGGATACGCCTTTTATACCAGTACATGCAGATATATTGAACGAAACGTAATCTGAGCAAGTGTTGGTTGATTTCATATATCGATTCTCGCGTTTTTTTTTTATTGTTTTGGTGTAGAATGTCTTGTTTACGGCGACACTGGCGATTATTTACCCTATATCATCGAAGTTTAGATAACAGGAACAACTTTTCTGCAGTTTAAAGCGAGGCTGCTAGCCTTTAGTTGGTCGGGATTTTTCGTGTCCGCCAGCGCAACCTTTGCTCAACCAAAAATGTGGGCCGATTCTGGAGACAGCGCAAAGCGGGAAGTGCACAGTGTGCTGCCTATCCAAGAGGCATCAAATGACGTCGTTAGATGACACCATCACTTGGCGATGACGTCATCGAGTGACATCACGTTTGACGCGATCACGTCATCGCATGACGTCATCGTGCGATATCGTGACATGAAGATGTCGCTACCATGTAACGTAACGTTTGACGTGATGTCATCACGCTGTCTTTGGTGTGATCACGACGTCACGCGACGTTTGAGGTGATGACGTAATTAAGTTTCGTCATCATGTGAAACGTAAAGTCGCCACTTAGTCACGTGGGTTTTGGTATACCGCCGGATATTAACAACGGATTTTTCGCTTCATGCCCATATAATGATTTCGCATTTATGAAGAATTTATAAAGAAATCAAGTTTTTGTTAACTGTGGGTCTCCCCATCTTGTATCTACTTTTTCACACATTTCATGGCGCTCACAAACCCTCGCAGTGTGTCCACTCCGTTATAAGACGTCGCACGAGACCCATCGAACGTACCTGCGCGCCCAACCCTCCGTACTTGACGGCGGCCGTGATGCCGTCGTCGTAGAACGGCAGCACGAGCGTGAACGGCGACAGCACGAAGTCACTCTCGGTCTCGTTGAGCGTGTAGAACATGCAGTCCTGGAAAGGACGAGCCGACAGCGACCTCCGCGGGGCCACGTATCCGGGACGCCGCGTCATCGACCACAGTGCCAGCCAGTTGGTGACCAGCGAGTCGCCCACCTCCGGTGGCAGGGCGACCTCGTCGGCCGACGACGCATCCGTGGGCATGTCCACGAGCCGGAGCGCCGGGTCCACCGCCTGCCAGCGGCTCGCGAACGACGTGTTGGCCGCGAAAGGCCCCGAAGACGACGACAGGCGTCGTACAAAGGCCCCGCGCACGTCCCGGACGAGGCTGTGTACGTTGATGTTGGTGTTGGGCCGCACGACGACGTCCGAGTCGTACAGGGCGAAGACGAGGTCCCCCACGAACGTGTACGTCATGGCGAAGCAGGCGCGGCCGTAGTTGAGCAGCGCCTTGCCCCGGTCGGCGCCGTAGTGGTTGAGGACGAGCTCCATGTTGGCAAACAGCGCGGCGTAGCGCACGGCGCACCAGGACACGTAGAGGTGCGTGTCCCGCTCGCCGTACCTGCGTCGCAGCTCGAGCAAAGCGCGCAGGAAGGCCGCGTTCGTAGACATGATTTGGATGCCGCGGTGACCCGCGACGGCCCAGTGTCGCGCCACGGCCGCGGTCCACTCGGTGCGGTTGACGAGTCGCTCGTCGTCGGCCTCGAGCGGCATCGGCTCGGCGTGCGACACGCCCCGGTAGGCCCTTCGCAGCGGAGGCAGCATGCTGTCCTCCACGGCCCTCATCTGTTCGAAGGTAACTCCGCCTTCGTGGCGCCGGGGCCCGTCGTCGTCGTCATCGGAGGCAAAGTGGGCGCGGAGGACGTCGAAGAACTGGCGCGACTCGTTGACGGTGCGGAGTCTGGCCTGCCTGCCGAGCATCCGGGGAAAGGTGTGCGCTTCGCGCACGATGACGGTCGTTCGCCAAACGTCGCTGGCGCGCTCTCCGCCGGCAGAGTCGTCGTCGTCGTTAGCGCGGATCGAGACGATGGCGGGCCAGTGCAGGACCTCGGACAGGTAGAGCACGGTGCGCAGCACGTCGGGCGTCCCGGACCTGACGGGCCAGAAGACGCCGGCCTGAGCCAGGGCCTTCTTGACGTGCGGCATCTCGTTCCTGCCGTCTCGCACCACGGCGTCGCAGCTGCGGTAGAGCGCCGCCACGCGCTCGCGGTCCGTGCGACCTCGGCGGCCGCTTCTGGCGTCCACCGCCGCCCTGGTCAGTCGTGGTTCCGGCGGCGGCTACGGCGTTGCGCGTGAGTCGAGAGAGCCGCTCGAGCGCCGACATGAAGATCTCGGTGCGCACAGAGTGCGCGTGTTGCTGCTGCCAGCCGTCGCAGACGAAGCGGGTGAAGCTGTAGCACGGGTTGAAGGACCTGAAAGCCAACGGGAATTCGGTTATCCCTGTCGGGATTGCTTTGGAAGAACGCACACACAACATACACGCGCCTATACTAAGCGACAACGAAATAATTCAGTACCAGCCTGGCCGCAAAACACCACTGCACCTGCCCGGATCCATCCACGATCCGTAACGTAGTTCCCAGCTGATGCCATGGTAATGAAAGATTTTCGCCTCCAATGTGACATCATAGAATTTATAGCGGGCGCGATTGGGCTGGCGCGCGCATCTATGCTAATACTCTTCAAATTTAACTGCGGCGTACTTGCCATTGCATATTTAGGTTGTTGCCGACAATAAATCGGTGATAGGCTTTCTCTAGACACTCAGCGGGCAAAATATCATACAAGGAACTAAAGCTGACGAAATATACAAACACATATACGGTGTCAAGGACCTATGGTCAGGTGCTGTACGGCACACAGTGTTCGTGACCTTTAGTTTAGTGAATGCAGGAATCTAAGAATAGGAATAAATTGAATTAGTCAAAACCAAAAGGTAAATACAGTCAGCGTGGCCGATGGTCTGACAACAATAGACTCAGACATGCCGATGCATATCGGGCACCTGTTCATGGACTCCTGCAGCCTCCGGGCGAACAGTCCGCAGGCGTACGAGCGGCACGGCTCGGTGCGCGTGCTGATGAGCGCGAACACGATGGAGAGGAGGAGCGCAGAGCCCAGCACCACGGCCGCGATGCCCAGCGACGGAAGCAGCAGCATGCGACGCGCCGACGACGGTGCTTCCTCGGTGGCCGCCGCCACCGACTGCAGCGCCAGCAGCTGCGGTCGAACCTGCATGCCGTGCACACCCGGAGGAGACTTGAGGCTTAGTTAAACGTCAAGCAAGTGTTTTAAACCGAGCATGTTGGTGTTTTGAACCGAGACAAGTGTTTTAATCCGAGAACGGGACTGTAGAGACTAGACAAACGCGAGGGTTCGTGTTCCGTCTAGTGTATACTCCCCGCTCTTTGTGCAGTTCCCGAGAAGTCACGTTTATACCTCATAGGTTTAGATATGGCTAGCGTGTAAGCGAACGCGGTTTGGTGGGCTATATTAGTCCTGCAGTGGACATATATATATAGGCTGCTGCTGCTGATGGTGATGATGATTAGTTGATTCGACATATACTAAAGGGCAGCAGCGCAGCACAAACAAACGACGCAAGACTCGTGAGTCATTTTCACGGTCTTGTGTCATTTGTCTTTCCTGCGCCTTAAGTGGTACATGTTGCAACTATAAACTGTGCCATAAGGCCATCCACAGCAGGCAGGCAAACAGCACGGAAAGGGCACCGCTCCGACCCCAAGGAACAGCGAAACGAAACAATATTCACGGGGAAATGAAAGCTCGAAGTAATCATAACACTGGCCGAACAAGGAATGCCGCTGGAACCGATCAATTCGCCAAGGTCCCTATAGTCGAAACGTTCGCTCCAACGACGTTCCTTGTTCGACCACTGCTATATATTCGCTTCAAGACCACTAAAACGGACATATAAGCACAGTGTTGTCTCAGTGCTGTTATGGTTAGCTTCTATAGGCGCCCGTGCCTGCGGCGAGCAGCGTCATCCGTCATCGTATAGTCTGTGACGTGGCACCACGACGTCAATTGGCTCACTTCCGTGTTATATAAATGCGGTTGCGCTGGGACTGAAAATACGTTTTCCCACATCCGCAATCTACACCATTCGTCTCCTGCCTTCGTCCAGTCTGCACCGGGGCGCCATGCAAACCGTTAGCCCCACATTTGAGTTCCCCACAAAAATGAGAAATAACTCTGGCTGTATATAGATCGTCCTTGTGGAAGCTGTATGGCACGGTGGTTCCGTCAGCACGGGAATTATGAGTGTTTTACATATGCATATAAGCTTCGTCCCTTCGGCTTCACCCAGCTTTGTGACTTTGCAAATTGGTCATCAAAAAAAAAAAAAAAAAACTAATGATAAGTGCAACAACGCGCAATGGCAAGGAATGTGCGCCGGGGTCTTACTGCCTTCTGGGTTAAAAAGAAAATAGGATTGGCTTCGAAATGCAGGCCCAACAATGGCTGAAATAGCGCACTAAATAAAGCAAACACGAATATCAGGCAAAGCCATCTACTAACCATTACGCCCACGGTAGAGTCGAACGATTGCGATGCCAGAGATCCCTCTAGAATGCCGGGTGTTCAAAATTGAGCTTTACGGAATTTTAAAACTCGCCTGTGGCAGGTACGTAGCATAATTCTTATCGTCGAGCTGGGTTATTCTAAGAGGCGGACATTAGCAGCACGAAAAATCCAAACACATATTCAACTAATTAACATTGACTAATGAACTCCTTAGTTCATTACTTTTGTGACACATATTGCAATTCACAAATTGTAGCCGGTGATCGAGTTTGCAAGACGCATCCACTTGAAATGAATTTCCAGGATGTGGGGATTATGGAAACCGATAATTCCGCACGTCCAGAGGCGCGCCAGGAGACGCGAGTAGAGCAGACGCTCCTTGCACGGTTCTCCCGCTCGGGAAGGCCAGGCGGCTTCCCGGCGGCGCGAGCTCACCCCCTCCCGTCGAACCGGTCACATACGTAGACCGTCACGTGGCCGCGGAGTCCCGCGCCTATTGGACCAAGCCCAGAACAAGGCGGGGCGGTCGCGAGCGGCGCGACCGGCGCACGCCGGGGACGAGGGAGACGACTGCGAGCCGCGACGAAGGACGGAGCTCAGGTAACCATCTTGTTCCCTTCCTTTGTCGTGCCCTACCTTGTTCGACCACGCTCGACCCCGACAAACGTCGAGGTCGACTCTATAGCCTGCTTCCAAGCGAATTCCCCCTGGAGCAATAAACCCTGTTTGTACTTGTTACACTATCGTGCGTTGTCGTGTTTCTGCCAGTCCTGATACCGCCGAACCCCGGTAGTACAGGGCAAGCACAAGGGAGTTGGCCGTCAAGCCTAAGCCTTAGGGACAAAGGCGGCTTGAGAGAACCCGGAGACCACAACTGGCGCCCAACGTGAATTCTCGCTTGCAGACGCAATCGAGCAGCCGGCTCCCACTACACGATGACGAGCCCACAGTACGAACTGAGCGATCTCATGGAGTTGGCCGAGATCTGCAGTCAAGCCAGGGAAAACTCAGGCCTGGCTGCAGCGGCCGCGTCACCCACAAACGTGGGCCGTGAAAGCACGTACAACATTCCCATACACCCTACAAATGTAGGAGTGCCCAACCCCGCGCACCTCACCAACACACCGGCACATGTCGGCGAGCTACCGAATCTATTCTCGTCACTCGGCGAAATATTGGTTCCCTCCGTGCGCGCCGTAAACATAACGGATTATGGCGGCGGTTCCCAGAGACCTGTTTCGAACGGCGAAGGATCTCTCGCCGCCACACGCGTCCCCAGAACGTCGGAAAATTTCGGCGTGCATTACCTAGGGCTCAACTCAGACGGGGTTGTACCCACAACAACAGCACGCGCCCCGGGCGCAGCCGCCCCGGCCACCTTGGGCGGGCACCCAGTCTGGCCAAACGGCACAATTACTTCGGCTCTCGGTCGCGCAGCGAGATCACCACGCGTCACGGAGCCCGATAGTGACCCGTTCCCAGTAAACACAGGGACCTCCGCAATCGGGCCGGACAGTTTCGGAGGTTCCAATAGCGGAGGAAAACCTGCAGACGCGGCAAATCCCGTGCACTTTCTGGCGAGCGCTTTGCAGCAGGTGTTGCAAACCGCAATTTCACCCGGGCCTCGTATCGGAGTCCCGATACCGACGTACAGTGGCTACGGCGATCAAATGAGCGCCAACGTTTTTCTACTGGCGTTGCGACAGTACGAGCAAGCGACTGGCATGCGCGAGAGCGCGGTGTTGGAGAGAGTTCTCCCGGTTGCTCTAGTCGGCCAGGCCGCCCGGTGGTACCGTTTGGTAGGCCACACGGCGAGCACCATGGACGAGTTTCGTAGGCTGTTCAGAGACGAATTCCTCCCGTATGACTACCGACTGCAGATGCGGAGGGAGTTGGAACTACGCACACAGGCCCCAGACGAATCGCTGGTGGAATACGTTCGGGCGATGCAGGAGCTTTTCGAGTATGCTGATCCGAGCGCTTCGAACACGGAGCGAGTGGAGCGGGTAATTCGACAAAGCCACCCTACCTTTGCACTTTATCTGCGGAGTTCACGCTGCAGAGACCTGAACGAGCTGGCCGCAGAATCACGCAGGGTGCAAGCCGAAATCTCGGCAGCCCGCGCGTACCGACCACCGCCGCCGCCATCGGAGTCCTTGGAACCAAGCTGCGCTTGGCACGGCAGCGGGCGCACGAACAGCGAGCACGCTGCGATGCCGGGTCGGTCCGCAAGTGCAACGGCGCCGTTCGAAATATCGGACCGCGCCCTCGATCCCTACGCTTGCGGGTGGAGGACCGCGCAGGCAATACAGTCAAAAGGCTGGTGCAGCGCACAACATCACGCCCGATCAGACGATTACAGGCCAGTGCCGAAACTAGGCAGATCCGCTAGAAACGCGATCACGGATGGCCGTCCTCAGCTCGATGCTTGGAGATCGGCGGAGCAGCCCGGATTTGCACAACGCACGACGCGGAATACCGTACGGTGTTTCAACTGCGCCCAGACGGGACACATCGCGCGTGAGTGCCCTAACCAGCAGGGAAACGAGACGGGCCGCCGGTAACAGTGCCGGCGGCCAAGGCAACGGCCCGCGAGGCAAACACCATCGCGGCATCTTCTGTCTTTCGAGTCGGAGCGCAGAACAACGGGAATGCCCCCTTCATAGACCTCGCAATCGCGGGGACTAAGTTCAAAGCATTACTCGATACCGGGGCAAGCGCATCGATGATCGGAGACGAGGCCGTCTCCCACCTTGCGCAGAGAGGGGTCAAGTTGCGGCAGCGAAAACTACCTCTCCAATTGGCGTGCGGAGAGGCCTGCTCGAACGGCGGCGTGCGACTCGTCGTGCGCTGGAATCAGCGGCGGCAGAGGCAGCGATTCATTCATCTGGCTGGCCTCGCGGTCCCAGTAATCCTCGGCCGAGATTTCTTAGCGAAGAGTGGCATTGTAATCGATTTCGGCAGCGGTGGTTACCGGGAAAACCCGTTGGCGCCGCTCACGCCTTTCGCCGCACCGGCAGTCGCCGAAGTGGAAAGGAGGAATCTTTTCGGCGAGAGCAACGCGCCTCGCGAGCGGCCGGAACCGCTGGCGGCGACTTGTCAACACGGATTTTCGCCGAGACCGGATCAGAAAATGTGCGATCTCCTGGCGGACGCCGAGGATCTGACGGAGCGCGAGCGAGACCGCGTCTTATCGTTGTTAAACGACTTCGATGAGATGTTCACAGACCGCCCAGGATGCACGAAGCTGGTGCAACACCGCATCGAGACGGGCGACGCGCAGCCTTGGAAATCCAACCCTAGACCGGTCAGCCCTGCCAAACGGGAGGCAATTGACGCGGCGCTACAGGAGCTGCTCGATGCGGGTATCGTACGGCGGTCCACGAGCCCCTGGGGTTTCCCAGTCGTGCTCGTTCCCAAAAAGGATGGCAGTTCCCGTCTTTGTGTGGATTACCGGCGACTAAATACGGTCACGAAGAAGGATGCGTATCCCTTCCCAAGAGTGGACGAGATAGTTTCCAACCTCGGTGGAGCGAAGTACTTCTCGACGTTGGATGCTAGCAAAGGCTATCTCCAAGTAGAGATGCGACCAGGCGACGAGTGCAAGACGGCATTTACTTGTCACAGGGGCCTCTACGAATTCGTACGGATGCCCTTCGGTCTCTCCGGAAGTCCGAGCACGTTTCAACGGCTGATAGACCGCGTACTCGGGGACGCCAAATGGCACCACGCGCTCGCCTATCTCGACGATATCGTCGTATACTCGCACACCTTCGAGGAGCACTTGGATCATCTTCGAGACGTCCTGGGAAAACTCCGGGCGGCCGGCCTCACACTCAACCCCGCCAAGGCGCAAATCTGCAGAACAGAAGTGAGCCTACTCGGTTACCGGGTGGAACGAGGGCAGGTGTCCCCAGACCCGGAAAAACTTCGAGCAATCGTCGAGTTTCCAGAACCGCAAGACGTGAGTGGTGTACGCCGTTTTCTTGGGATGGTAGGCTACTACCGACAGTTCATTCTCAATTGCGTACGCATGCAAGCCCCCTTGACAAAGTTGTTGAAAAAGGGCATGGCTTGGGAGTGGGGGCCGGAGCAACGGGAAAGCTTCCGCCATCTCGCGCAGGCCATCGCAGACACAGCCTCATTGAAGTTACCGGACCTAAACAGGCCCTTCGTGATCCAGACAGACGCCTGCGATTTCGGAATTGGCGCAGTACTCCTTCAGGCGGAAGAGACTGAGCTTCGCCCGGTGGCATTCGCGAGCCGCGCGATGACCCCGGCGGAGCGCAACTATTCAGTGACGGAGAAAGAATGTTTGGCAGTCATCTATGCACTCCGAAAATTCGAGATGTACGTAGAGGGAACGAGGTTCACGGTCGAGACCGATCATATGGCCTTGACGTGGCTGACCCGCCTCCGTGAGCCGAGCGGGAGGCTTGCGCGTTGGGCCCTGACCTTACAGCGCTTCGAGTTTGAAATCCGCTATCGCAAAGGAACCACAAACGTGGTCGCCGATGCGCTGTCACGGGCGCCGGTGAGAGACGCGCCGCCGGCCGGCCGCGAGGAGGAGGAGGGGGCGGCCGAGCCGCTCTCATCGAAGGGAAGCCGGGGAGAGGGGAAAACCCCGCCGGCACAAACCCAAGAGCACGTGCATCTCGTTGGGGTGAGACCGCCCCTCGAGATTGCGTTCAGCAGAGATCAGCTCATCAGCGCTCAAAAGGACGACGCTCACTGTCAAAACCTGGTCGCCAGCCTCAGAGAAGAGACAGACCCGGAGAGACGAGTCGGAGAGCACCCAAAAACCGCCGGTACGACGGGGGGCGCGGACTCGGACGGTGAGCTGGAGAACTATCTGCTTGATGGGGACGGGGCTCTGTTGAAATACGTGCCAGGCAAAGAAGACTCAAACGAGAGATTCAAAGCCGTCATCCCACGCCAGCTTAGACGAGCGGCATTGCAGCATTACCACGACACAGATGGCCATGGGAGCGCATCAAAGACATGGAAGAAACTGTGTCGGTTCGCAACCTGGCCGGGCATGAAGCGTGATGTATGTAAATACGTGCAAACCTGCCACGTTTGCCAAGCAAGGAAGCCGAGAGGCGGGAAGCCGCCCGGCTTGTTACAACCGATCGTGAGCACGAAGCCATGGGAACTCGTGGCGTGCGACTTGATCGGACCGCTGCCGCGCAGTAAGAGAGGGCACAAATTTGTGCTAGTCATCACTTGCCACTTCAGTGGAATCGCTGAACTGTACCCACTACGAGCAGCGACAACGAAGGAGGTCCTGAAAAAACTATCGGAGACCTTCTGTCGCTATGGGTTCCCCGAGCGACTGATCACCGACAATGCATCGTATTTCACGTCGAAAATCTTCGGAGATACATGCGCAGCGATGGGTGTCCGGCAGGTGAAGACAACGTGCTACCATCCTCAGTCGAACGTGACGGAGCGCCGGAATCGAGATGTGAAGCCACTACTTGGGGCATACGCCCAAGCACACAACGACTGGGACGAGCACCTAGATGCGATCTCCTTCGCCCTAAGAACGAGTGAAAACCGTTCGACGGGTTTCACGCCAGCTTTTCTGATGTTCGGGAGGGATCTCCAGACACCGACGGACACAATCTTGGCCAAACGGACAGACACACCCGGAGCAAAAACAGCAATCGCCGAATATGCCCGGCAAATGCGTGATCGCCTGGCAAACGCCGTGATAGAAGCGAGTAGCAACCGTGAAGGGGCAAGGGCGAGTCAAAAGGCCGCCTACGACCGGGCGCACCGGGACATGGAATTCCAAACGGGGGACCTGGTCCTGAAACGCAATCACGCACTCAGCGACGCGAGCACCGGGTTTGCCGCGGGTTTAGCACCCAAATGGGTGGGACCCTTCGAAGTGGCAGAGAAATTCTCGCGACTAAACTACCAACTAAGAGACCTGAACACAGGTCGTATCAGCGCCAAAACGCACGTCGGGGAGCTGAAGCGTTACTTCCGTAGGGAAGACACTGAGGAAGCGGCTGCCCCGGAGACGCGTAACCGCACATCGAGCGCTACACACCGCTACAACACCAGAAGCCAACGAGGGGGCGGCCGGCGGTGAGAGAGAGAGAGAGAGAGAGAGAAAGTGTGTAGGGAGGCAGCGAAAGCGCTCTTCCTCAAGACTAGTTCCCCAGTCAACCGGCAGGGAGCGCTGAGCTCTCGACTACCCCGGATGTCCCCTGAGCCACAGGGATTTCTCAGAAGCCTCTCTGCCCTCTCTACCCTCGCCCTGGCCTTCGCCTTCCTCTCGCCCTGGCCTTCGCCTTCCTGACACGAACGAGTGAACACGGCCGCTACGAGCAGCGATGACGACAAACGTGCAACACCGGACCCCGACCGTCGACCAACAACAACCGATGCCGGGAACATCTCAAGCCAGGCGGCGTGGACCCGGAGGCGGCCAGCGGACCGATGCAGCCGGTGGCGGCCCGGGCAACGCGCGACGAGCGGGGCGGTCACGCCGTCCCTGGCTGAACCGGCGACCACGAGGGCGCGAGGCCTACCGCGACGAGGGGGCTTCCGGATCGTCGGATCGATCCCAGCACCGGGGCGATAGAGAGCGAGTGCCCCGGGACGACGCTAGCCGGCCGGAATACCCAAACCCACGACCAGCACGGGAACCGCGTCGGACCATCGCCACGTGGACCGGCCAAGCGGGGGACCAGCCGCCCCGAGTTTATGCGAGCGCGGCATCCTGGCGTGACCAGATGCGGGTTGCCGTCCGCGCTCGCCTTGGAGAGTGTGCCACGTATCTTCAAGGGATGCACACTCCAAGACTTCAGGGCGGGCCCAAACCCGGCGTGGTCCTGGCCACCGATCCGGGGCCAAATACTGCGAGGCTGTGGCGGCCTCGTGGTAAACCTCGCCCGGCACGATGCCTCGAGGCTGCACCGGGACCGT